>NW_025900472.1:0-56310 GCF_022539505.1 Lolium rigidum | reverse complement strand
GGCATCTCCAACACGCGGTGGCGGCGGACGCCGCAAGCCAGGCGCACGGGAGAGTCGATGGCGAGCGAACGAGGACGCAAGCGTCAGATCGACGCGGACCACCATGTCCGCCGTCGAGAGGCGGTCCAGATCCGCACCATCTCGTCGCCGGCGATGGCCGGAGACGGCCAGATTAAGGCGGCGACGGCGGAGGCGATTTCGGCGTCGCGGGAGCCGAAAGGGGGATTAGGGTTAGGACACAGTGAGAGGACGACGCGACTGGGTCGGTTGGACCGAGCCCAGTGGGCTGGTCCAACCTAACCAGCTCGGCCGCCGACAGAGTGGGCCCAAGGGGTATTTTGGACATTTCCAAAATACCCATTTAAATGAGAATTTCCAAGAATTTTAGAAAATAAAATACAGCTCTAAAAAAATAAGTAAAAATATGAAAATTAATCAGCATAAAATTCTCTGTCTAAATAAAATATCAAAGAGAATTTTTGAAGACAAAGAAGAATAAGTCTTAATTTGATGATTTAAATAATGATTTAAATCACACATATTATTTTCAATAATGAAAATAAGTCCATTAATGCATTTGGACTTTAAAAACACCTTGACAACATTTCAAGGTTGTATTTTACTTTAAATCAAGTATCCCTAAATTACTCTTAGTATTAACCTCTTACATGAAATAATAACGACATCGGAAGGGGGGAACAAACCCTAAAAATGGAATCATGCATAATTGCTTCTTTAACCATTGCCCTTATCGGACAATGATGCTATTTTTCAGAACCAGAGGACAAGGGTCAGTCCACACCTTCCAACTGCAAAACTTTGCAGTGTTCAGGCAAGTTCATCATTTGCTCATGTCATATGAGTATTTCTAGCAAATTACTTGCAAAATATTATGGTTATCACTATTGCATAAAAACCAAAACCACTACTTTCATAACTATGAATATGACTATGTGGTGGGCAATGGAACCATGGATTGTGTTGATATGGTGGAGGTTCCATTGCAAGGGTTAATATCCATCTAGGATTAAACAACAAATGTCGCCGGTGATTCTTGTGCTAGTAATACCCGTGTTAACCATAAGATGCGGAGTGGGACGGAGTAGTCAAAAGTGTTTCCACCTCTCGTACATCAACGGATGCGCTTACCATAGACACTTGACCCGAGGTTGGGCAAGCGGTGGGGTGGGGATCCCATTCTAATTCCCCACGGTAAGTGGTCTATGATGGGTTGCAGCTACCGGCGAAGGAGTTTGGTTAACGAGTCCCAAACTGTTGTCGTGGTCGGGGTCCATCCTTAATTGGTAGAAGAGGACCGACGAGGACCCGGGGTCGGGGTATGCAACAAAGGGTGGGTGTGCGAGGTAGCGGAGGAACATGATTGGCTAGACCTTATACCGGGCCTCACACCGAAGGAAGTGTGGACGGGAAAGCTGCCGGTTGGCACCAAGGTTAAGATCTCTTATGGGTAAAGCAACACACCTCTGCGAGTGTAAAGAGCTGTGACTGTCACTCCTCGTTCGGGATAAGGAAGCTGCGAACGCGGCCGGAAAGGAGCTCCATGAAGTTCTAGTAAACCGGTGAAGGGCGACGGACATAGCTCTTTGAAATAAAAGCAACCTCTGGAAGAAATGTTTATCAAAACTTGCATTGGTATTAGACTTTACGGTCTAATATCGTAGCTAGTGCATTAAACACCTCTTATCTATAATGAACTTGTTGAGTACGCTCGTACTCATACCACTCTTAAATCCCATGCTTAGATTGTACGAATCGTCTGGAAGAGGACTACGACAACAATGAAGGAGCCGAGATCATTGGCTACGAGGAACCAGACCTCTCAGGAGGTGTTGAAGGAGTAGACTACATCATTGTCTACGGATCCGGGGAGGCTTCCGGAGGAGATCAAGCCTAGAGATATCCGATAGTAGTAGTAATCGAGCAGCCCGAACTCTTAGTATTTAGCTGCTCGATGAAATAAATGTTTAGTTTAATGAGACTCTTGTATTGTAAGTTAAGTTGGGTTCACCTCGAACCCAGGAGTATTCCTCTTAGGACCCAAGAGGAGCTCCAAGATGACATGTGTATGATAGTTGTAATAATCAATGAATGAGTTATGGACCCTGCTATGTTCGTTGTACTACTGCGAGGGATGTAATATTTGCGGAATGGTACTTCGTGAATGTTATATCAACGGTCGGCATACTACAACATGCAGTGGTATGCAGGGTCACCACAGGTTACCACTTGGTTTAAAATGGAATTAGGTTTTCCTAATTACCCTGTAATTATTGGATTAATAACTTCATTAATAAAGTTGAAGTTATTAAAAATTTTGAAATAAAAATAATATTAGATTTGATATTTTATTATTTTAAACAATTAATAATTAAGGCATTTATTAATCAGAGTTTTAAATCCTCCTAATAAGGGTTTAACAAGTTAATAGAAAAGGAAAATTAATTTTAATGTTTTCCTTATTTACTTTCTGGTTTTTATTTATTTTATACCTTTTTCCTAATTATTGAATTTTAACTGAATTTAGAATTAAAATTAAAGTCTTTAAATAACAAGTATAAAATAACTGAATTTTTATTAAAAATAAAAATTTCACTTTATATTTTTATTGGATAGATTTTTCTTTTCTAAAAATTTTAATATCTTATTTACATTTTTCTGACTTAAATTGAATTTTCTAGATTTATTTGAAGTTGTAGTAATTTTCTGGTATTTGAAATAAAATGGAATTTACTAATTACACCCGTGCCTGTGCTACTCACGACCACGGACGAGTGGGCCGAGCCACGGCCGGCTGCCACACAGGCGACGACGTGGCGAGCATGGCCACTACCGGCGGCCAGTCAAGGACGACGCCGGCGATGGAGGGTTTCCGCGGGGCTCTGCGTGTGCTCGTTGGATCCAGGGGAACAAGGCGAACCTAATAGTGGCGGCGCCCCCTCCGAATGGTCACCGGAGGGTGGCCGGCGACGTGGTGCTGCGGCGGTGCTCACGGGCTAGCGATGCGGCGGCGCTACAGCGTGTAATCGAGCAAAGCGAGCTTGCCACGAGATCGAGGAGCTCACCGCGAGTACGACGCGCGTGACGGTGTGGTCGATTGAGGGCTAATTCACCGGATTTCATGGCGCCGGCCGCCGGAGAGCTGAGCTTGGCGACGGCGCTACGGGCTGCTCCGACTCGATTCCTTTTGCAGGAGGAGCAAGTCGATCATGGTGGTGACGTTGGTGTCCACGGCGAGGCTTGGGGTAGCCCCAGTCATCGGCGATTGACGGTGTCCGAGTAGCTAGGGTTTCAGAGATTGGGGAAAATTGGAGAGGAGGAAGAAATCCCGAGCTGCTGTGCTTCGCTGGGCTTTTATACGGCGGCAAAATTCTCCTCGTCACGCTGCCGATGAAGGAGATGCCGCCAGCATCGCAACGAAGCCGAGCACGGCTTCGCCGTGTCGACCATGCGGGAGAAGGGGATGAGGACGAGCTCGTCCCCGTGATATTTTGGCTGAAGGGGTACGCGGGCCAGTGTAGGGTTGCGTCGATGGGCTGCTGCTGGGCTGCTAGGCAGGCTGCTGCTGGGCTTCTGCGGCCTGTTCAGGTAATCACCTCTCTTCTCTCTTTTTCTTTTCTCTTATTTTATTTTCTGGTTTCTATTTTATTGTTTGATTTCGTTTTTAATTCAAATTTTAATCATTACTGTTTTGCGGGTGTTTGACAATTGGTCTTTTATGAAGACTAATAAAAGTATTATGGTAATACTCAATTGTTTTGATTAAACATTTCACATATGTGAGCTTTATTACAAATTGTAATTAATCATGATTTTATGCCCTCATTTTAATTTCCTTTTTCTTGTGTAATCAAATCTATTTTGAATTATTAGGGTTGATAATTTCTACTCTAAGTGTTTTAGAGTTTATCATTAGGGTTTGAGCTCTTAATTGAGAATTTAGTTCCCTGCATATGATTTTATGTGATCCTCTATTTATTAAGATCTTGTAATTTTGATTATCACTTTATGTCAAGGTTAGCACTATTATTATATTTTAATAACACTTTGATTTACCTAGAGTAGACATCACTCTCCCCATGGTTGGACTTTGGTTACAAAGATAAGTGGTTGATCACCACACATGGTTTAACTATCAAATATGTTCTAGGTTTTAGTCTCCCCTATGCATGATAATAGAGTTACTTGCTTAATAGTTGATGTTCTCCTTTAGTTATTAAGGATTTGAGAATTGGTTTTATTTTCTACCAATAGACTTCTAGTATTATCCTTGATTTATCATTGAAGTAACTAAAGTGGTTATGGTTCTTTTTATAGTTAACTTTGGTTATAAGGATGAATGGTTTCTCATCATATGAAGTATAGAGTTTACTCTAAGGTTTTCTTATGTTCTTTTGTTGAGGAATAAAGGGAATGTAGATTTGATAGGATTCTACTTATGATCACCAAGTGATTCACAAGTTAAGGTTGGGATATCAGCCTAAGGTTGCTTACTAGTTACCTCCCTATGATTTCATCTTGTGAATAACATCTACTTATCATATAGGGTTTAACTTATAGCTTATTCTTCTATTTCTCCAAAGTATGGTCATGGCATTATTATGAGCAATTTATTCTCAATGACTTCTACTCCCAATTCTTAGGATATATGATCATTACCCAATTGTGATAATCATGCATGGTATAGGCTTCCTAAAGTATTCTAGAAGTATTTGTATATGGTTATACTAATTACCCCTCTCACTCCACAAGGACTTGGATTATAATCTAGGGTACTACTCAATGAATGATGATGTGATTATCTAAATATGTGGTCTTCCTAAGAGTTCTACCTTGCTATCTTCTGTAGCTTGTTCTTCAGGAATTCTGATAAACCTGCATCTTGTGGCATGCCTCCACCTCCTAGCTGCTTCATCTTGATCCTAACTATTTTATGGAGTGGCTCAATGTGTTGGTCTTCTTGCATCAAGGTGCAAGATGATGAAATGGATGGAGTGTGAGGCTCCATTTATAGGCTTGGGCATGCTCTAGTAACATGACACATGGGTGGATGACTCTTGCTTTAATTTGTTGAGTAAGGTGCTTTGTTGTCATGCTCTCATCCATAGCAATCCTTTAAGCATGAGGTGGCATAGCTTAGGACTCAAGCTATGTAGATATTTTCATCCTATGTGGCATTGAGATTATCCTCTCATGTGATTTATTTTTGGATAGCCAAGTGGCTTTTGTTACTAAATATCTTGTGAATGATTTTATGCTTGTGATTGAGTCACTATATCATATGTGATTGTATTTATAGTATTATTGGGATCAAAATGTCAAAGATAAGGATTATACCCCAATTTTGAATGGTGATGTTTGATTTCACCAAGGCATGATCATATGAGTTTCTAAGTACTCATAGTTTATTTTATTCAAATAGTTTGAACTATAATTCGTAATGTAAACGAATTTAGTTTTATGATATTCCACATATTTAATAAGTTATGATTGAAATCAGAAGGTGTGGCTTTTATGCACTTAGGTCCTTGTGTTTTGCTATATTTGGTATTTAGTTTTAAAGTGAATTCAATTGTACCTCAAGGTAGTTGCTTAACTTTTAAGTGTTAATAATTTAGAGTGTGCTTCTTATCTCTTTAATGGTTATATACCCCTCCCATCTCTAGGGTTTAATGATAATCTTTTGTTGGTGTTAAGTTCAAGAGTTTAGTTCAAGAAATACCATGAGGTTCATGGTAGGACTATTTGTTTGTTTAAGACATGGAAAAGATAAGTTAAGAATAGTTTCTCCATTTTATTGTTACTTGATTTCCAATTGAATAGATGTTCATATGTTATGGCAAGGAATACCATATTATGATCTTTAATAAGATCAAGTAGTTGATCCTTGTTTCATATGTTCTTGTGTTGGTTTTAATTCCATTTGATCTAACCCCTTAGATCGAATCATCTCTACCCAAAACAAGGTTTTAGCAAAGTCACAATGAGGTTTATAGCCTTGGACTTGATGAGCTACTTCAATTCCATCAAGATCAAGTGAAACTTCGATTCTTGTGACTGTTTTACTTTAAAGCGCGAAAATTCCCCAGATTTTCTATGCATGAATGCAATGCACACATCTGTTTCCTCTATTTTTGTAACCCCATTACCTGGGATATTACAAGTTTGGTATGATTTTTCAGGTTTTTAACACAAGTCAATGTGTGGCGCCCTCCACAGTGGCGTCACACTGCACTGTGTGGCGCCCGCGGCATCGGCGCCACACATGCGAGCCTATATCAACTATTGGGTCGAAAACATCCAGGGGCTCCGGACGATAAGTCCTTAGCAGTTTTGGCGAGGTTCTTTGTGTGGCGCCCGCGGCATCGGCGCCACACATGCTAGTATGGCGCCCCTGGCGTCGGCGCCACACAAAGAGCCTCGCAAAACGGCTAAGTCCCAGACGAATTGTCTCACAGTATGCTTGGGCAATTACAAGTGCATGTGTGGCGCCGTTGGGAGGGGCGCCACACATGCTGCCACGTCGGATTGGCAGACCAGCTCAGCGTCGGGGGCGCCACGTCGGCTGGGAGAGTGGCGCCGGCAGGAGGGCGCCATGCTGGTATATGTGGCGCCGATGAGAGGGCGCCACACAAAAGGGTTAGATTGGTGAAATAGTTTCGCCGGAGGGTCAGTCTCTGCTTTTCTTTAACTTTTGGGTTATTTTTGTGCATGTGCAAATCGCTTAAATTTTTTTGGCAGCGAGGAAAAAAAATTAATGCTACTACTTTGAAACCACTTCAGGTCGCAGTACCTGTACCTCGTGTAATATTTTTGCACCGACAGTTTCTTATGGGTCGTGTGGTTGGGAGCTAGCCCACTACCCCCGCAACTCCTTTTCTTCTTGGGTTTCTGATGGAGTGTGTCGGCACTGAGCGGTTGGGGAATCGGAACTTGCGAGCGGCGAGCGGGTGGGCGTTCAGCGGCGAGAGGTAGGGAGGCTTGGTGTCCAAGCGAGCGGCGAGAGGTAGGCGTGCTCTGCGCTGACTGTGTTAGCGTCCTCGTCGGCGGGTGAAATCAGCAGCCACGTGGTCGGTCGTCCGAAGCGGCGGCAATGGCGGCGTGGTGTGATTGGCTTCAACAGAACTTACATCCACTCGAGCGGAAGGGGACGAGCGGCCGTTGGGTGGCGGTAGCTGGTGACTTCGGCGGCCTCACCCTCAGATTCTGTGCGTACTGGCGCATCCCCTGCAATTGCAAGGTACATGAAGCTTTTGCTCATGTTTAATCAGCGTGCACGAATTTCATTATGGCCTCCGCAAAACCTGATATGTGCACTTTTTTTCTTTGTCAGCCAAGATTGAACACAAATTTGCATAGATGAGGCTATCTGGTCCGATATGTCAGATTAGATGGACAAATCGAAAATAACTTATGCCTCTAGATTAGACCTACGGCTGCCTCAAATTCAGCTACCATTCTTTCTATTTATGCCCATAAACAGAGCTACTAATCATGTTGTGTACTTGTGTCATTGTGTGTGTGTCTATGATTCCTCAGGTTCAGCTCCATTCTTTCCTGTTATGGTCCCATCAAATGTTCACTATTAGACTAAGCAATACGAGATTGAAACATGATGATAAACATATGCATTATTGGATCTCTGTAGGTCTCAGGTCAGTCTGGGGCAATGGCGGCGTGGTGACCGCGTCAGCAGCCTGGCCGGTCCGCACGGCGGGTGGTGGCTGAGAGTGGCCTCAGCATCGGTGCAGGGGGTGGTGGTTGCGGGTTGCATCGCAGTGAGTGGCAGACCCCCTGAGCTGTGTTGTGGGTCGATTCACGGCGAGCGGAGAACGCCGGTGAACTTCAACGTAAGGTACGGTAGCTGGCCATTCTGTTCTGTGAAAGTTTTTGTATGTGAAATCACCTAGGATGATGTCAATTACATCATACTCTTCATGGTATGCAAAGAAAATCCTTAACCTTACCCCTGGCCTCTTTCCGGTCAGTTCATCTGGTAGGCAGATGCACTGATTCAGGTTAAAACTTAAAACTACCAATCACTATTCTCTCATCCCCATCTTCAATAGTTTGCAAATGTCATATTTCAGAGGTCAAACTCTAGGATTGATAGATTATTCTATTAGAATGAGTATAACCAACTGTAGATTAAACACCTTTGAAAAAAATACGAGAGCCAAGAGAGGCAGGACGTGTTTCATTTTTGCACAGGGATGAGTAAAGTTGGATCTAGAGAGAACAAATAGCAAGTACAGTGGAACTCGAAAGCACAATCTATCATGTTAACATTTTCAGCTTGCGGCACACGATAAAACGACTTTCTGAAAATGAATATAAAGTGAATCCAAGAATAAAGTTACTTTTACAATTATCATTTTCTTAGGTTGTCTATCCATGTAATATACATAAAAATATCAGGGCAATAAAATGCCTTTCCCTATCAGACTTTTATGGTCTAGTTGAGTAACATGGGATGGAGCTCAGGAATAAATGTCCATTCGAGGACATTGCATATGTATTAACAATTTACCATTCTGAACAAAGCTCCTCTACTGAAACCGAACACGGTAGTTGTACTGTCTGATTTATACAAGAGACTCTCTGAAATATTCCCAGAAATCTGATGTTGTAATGGTTCGTACCTCTTTTCTGCCAGACCTGAATGTTTGCTGAAAATTCAGCCTTTGTGCTAGCAATTTCGAGTTGTTTTCAAATATTACGCTCCATCCTTGTTAGTCACAAGCTTGTCTTGGGCATGCTCCGCCTTAACCCGAACAAGCTGCAACACCTATTTAACAACAACAGTTGGAGAGTCATGTATCTATTTTCCTTGTCAGTGTTTTCTGATTACCTAGAACTGATGCAATTGCTTCACTGCCGGTTCATGTTTACTGTATATTTTTCACTAGGATAATGTGCTCTAGATAGGATGCTCCTGTTTGAGAAATAACACTAGGTGACTCAGCTACATACATTTAAACAAAAATGGGAATATAATAATACCATCCTCATAAATTTATTTTTATTTTTCATCTCTTAGGTGCATCTTATTTTAGTTGTTTTAGTAACTCTTATTGTCTTGCTTTTGTGCATGTGGTCTGATGTTAGTGCTAGGAAGGCCACCACCAACATTAGTAGACAATGGTTTTGAGTCCCTCAAAGATTGGTCCAGGTCGAGGAAATCCCAGAACAAAGGTTGTTCCTTACACTAGTGTCTTCCATAGAACCCAACCACCGAAGAGCAGCAGGAGAAATAAACATTTAAGTTCCAAGCTACTTTCTCCTTTGAAGTTCCACCGAACAAATTAGTGTGTCAGATTCTTCTTGTAGTCTTGTTAGCGCCTTTGCTCTGCAGGAAATCTTCGTATGTGACATAAGTTTGATGGAGTAAGTATTACTTATGCCTTGTTTTTATTTTTTGATTCTGACTATTTGTTATTTTATAATCATTTCAAACTCTGGCAGATCTAATGTTATATGCAATGCTTCCCTTGGCGTGAGAAAGTGCTCACGTGGTGAGGCTTTGGCTCTGTCTTTCAAGTACAGCGTGTTGACCTTGATCGTTGGAGAGTCAGCTTCATTGTAACATTGACCCGGCATTTTCATTCAATCCACTTAATGCCTTATGATGGTATCCTTTTAGTCTTGTGAATTCTCATCAATAGTTTTTGTGTTGCAGACAGAGACGAATCAGCATAGCTCGCCTGCGTCATCTTACATGATTTGAATCAAACCAGGCCTTTACCCGATTCCTTGGAGAAGTTCAGACCGATGAAAATTCATATCTAAAAAACTTGATTTGAAACTCCCCTTGTACATACTCTCCCTAAAACAAACTGCACTCTTGTATATAGCTGGATATCTTTATTCTCGTGTCCTGTCCATGTAATGTACTACTTGCTTATGAATGCTTCCTTCTATTGGAGTCATCTAGCAGATCATATCCGGAATTGTTGTACTGCAAGAATGATTGATGTCACCTAAGTGACATTTTGTAATTCACATTTTTTATGTCCCATCGTATACCATATTTTACATGGTCTGATGTTGATTTGTGTGATAACATAATATCTTTGGAAGAAACAACCGATGTACTGGAAGTCGTACATACTTCCCATATTTCTTATGTATGCCAATTTTAACTTATCTCTCTCTAGCTAGCGGATTAAAAGTTTTTGTTTGTAGAGCTGACGGGTCTTTTGTAGTTGAAGTCTGCTAGCTAGCTTAGCGGTTAAGTATATGCACATGCATGCTTATATGGTAGACTAATATGCCGGACTAGCTAATTATCAGCTTGCGAATTCCAAAATAGTGCACAATAAAATTTAAAACAAAAAAGTGACCTTTACATCACACGCACCCTACAGAGGTGGTTTAGCCTGGCTCGAGTGTCACTTTCCAGCTATCCTACGTTTGCCTTGTTTATTTTTCTTACGTCGCTTGCATGGTTAGCAACCTGACTGGGTGACTCAATTAGTTGTTTGGAAAAGGCATAATAATATTTGGGCAAACATATGTTCTATTGTACACCAAAGGATTCAGTACTAACTGAACTGAATCGGCTGTCTAGAACGTAAGAATTCCGTAGCAAACACCATAATAAACACCATAATTTAGATCCACTAATTACAGTTTGCTTCTGGCGCTGATTACTCCCATAGCTTATCTACCCTGGGAAAGACCACAGCTAACCAACACAATTATGTCACTGTCTTGCACGCTAGCTCATACCGTAGCTTATCTTCTGACTGTCACTAGAATTTTCTCCGGCGCATTGCAATAACCAGTGCCAGAGAGACTTGCCCAGGGAGCTGATCTGCAGTAGGAAGATGCTGCTGCTGCTGCCACCGATAAGAGCCAAGGCGCCACTGCCATTGGGTGTCTGAGGCCTTTGGTGTGGACGGTAGCTCCAATATCGACCATTGGATTGCATCTTCAGATCCTCCGCTGCATCCCTGCTTCCCGCTGTCAGGCAATTTGATAATGTCACCACAGGGTCAGATCGCTTACCCAACCAATAAGCAAAAGACCTACTCAAACTAGAAATATCAATTGGGAAGTAATTAGTGGTAATTGGGGAAGCAAGTTGCTCGATGATGACCTTGGACATGCTGCTAAGGCCAAAACTGAACCCACCGTGGAAATTGTTGAAGTGAACAAAATACACGCCAAGGGGCCAGTCCATCACATATACCGCTTCCTTTATTGGTATCCGGACAAGTGTACTGCTTTATTTCCAGTTATCTACATATACCCACTTCCAAAAAAAGCAACAGAAATAACATTAAGGCAGCATATGTGCTCTCAGTATACCATTTTGTGCTGCGCCAAAGCCATCCGCCGCCCTCCCAACTAGACATAAACATCGAGCCAAGTTTTAGTAGTGTCTCGCTTGTAGCTATTGGCCTACTGCAAAAATGGAGAAATGGAAATGTCCAAATAGCATAATGGGTGTGCAACAAATGGGAAAGCATGCAGATAACAATGTAGATGGTGGGTGTGGATATATAATATTCCAGAATAACGTAGCAAGCTAATCAGTGGTGGCCATGATCAAATTGTCAAGATATGGTCTGTGCATACTGGTCCATTAACCCCCACTAAACAGGGTTGCTTGGGGATGTCAATGATCTTGATGTGACCAAGGTTAACAAGTTCGTAATTGCTGCACGTACCTCTAACATGTTTTTTCTATGGGAGGCCTACGGAGGTGGCGTTTTGGCTCATAGGTGCATAAAAAATAATTTAAAATGTCAAAAAAAATTCTGAAATAAAGTTTCAGGTGTACATCCTGACATTCTATGTTCGTACACAAGTTTTCGTGGGAAAACAACATTTTATGTGGCATGTATTAAAAAGATTAAAAAATGTCCTGTACATAGTTGTGTTGGAGCATCAAAATTTATCTTTTTTCACGAGACACAAAAAATATTCTTTTTTTCCGAAAACTTGTGTGCGAACATAGAATGTCTAAATATACATGTAAAAATTTATTTTATTTTTCCGAAAACTTGTATCCGAGCCAACAATCTTCCAATCTCTTCTGCCGACAGAGATGAAATGATGTGCTTACAGTTTCCTTTCCAGGCATGAATATGGTTAATTTGTCAGCGGCCTGCAAATAACAAGATTAGATAAGCAGGTGCAAACTGATTCATAATTCACAAGACAGAGTCATAACATCATGGTACAACATAATAGGTAATTGAACTACATTTCATACATCATGTTAGCGGCTATTCGTATTTGATATACCCATTTCCAAAGAGTCAACTAGCTACTGGCAAAATTTACCTTGAGGATTGAAATATGATTTAGGGCTTGTATTTCTAAGAACTATGGATTTCTAGGTTGGCAGCGATGCAACTAGACCACAAAACAATTTAAAACTGTAACACAAAACTGAACTAGAAAAAACCTTGCTGGATTCAGGCTTGAGCTCACCTCAAGTGACACCAGTCTAGGTACAGCATGAATACAAACAACTGACATTTTCTCATCTGCGCAACATTGCCGCTAGATACTTGCTCTTTGTCTCCAAGTCCTATGCAGACATATTCTTCCGTCCCCCCATTTATTGTCAGATTCCTGAAAAATTATAACTTGTCAGGCACAAAAAAAGGAATCTGGAAACCTACGTGCTTGGCACAAGCAAGAATTCTCATCAGAACTAACTAGTAAATGAATCCATAAGCAGCATCTTCCTATATCCCAGATTTCTCCCAAAGTATATAACAGATTCACAGCTATAACAGCAATGCCCGCTCACGCATTACAAGAAAACACCCGGTGACAGTAATGTTACTGAATAGCACATTCTTATCTGCCTAGTTAGCATCGCATGATTACACTAAAATAGCACATTCTCATCTTGTTTATGCTACAGAAATTAACAAGCGATAACCATAATGAACAAAAAAAATCCTATTATATAGGACCACTCCAAGTTTGATGGCAGATTAGACCAAAAATTCTGTGAAGACTGACAGGCTGGGTGAGGATCAGTAACAAGCCCACCTCATTGTAACTGAAGACTAACTCCAATTTGCAGATCCATGAATGTTTAGGTAATAAAAACCAACAACTACTGTGATGTAATGCATATGGAAGTGACCCGAGATTTGGGAGCGGTACTGAAGAATACACATGGTACTTTGAACAAGGACGCGGCTAGCTAGCATCCGGTGCTGGTTTGTACATCCCAACATCCAGGTGCTAGCTAGTCCGACCCAGCACTTGGCCGGAAAAAAAAAGCAACGCACGCCAGCAGCCAATCTCCCACGTGCTCCGGGGTGCCTGATTAGGTTCCCGCTTGTCCAGGGCCAACACTCGCGTGCTAGTGCAACCCTAACCAGGCCCAGCCTAGGACCACGTGACGCCTCCTCCCAGCAGTTTCTCTTCTTTCTCTCCTGCAGCTCTCCATTAAACCTGCAATTCATCAGATTTTCCATGATTTAAGGCTTGGCTCTAAAACGAAAACAAAACGAAGAAGGTAATCATATCGCAGGAACCTAAATTTCCATATCCCCCTTTATTTCTCTTATTCTTGTACTCCTAGATTAGGATCTTCATGTCTCTAGGGTTTTAGAATAAACATGTTCCTTAAACCAACAATCAAAATTAATTGAGCATGAACTTTTGTGCATATTAGATCCATCAATAGCACAGCCTGGGTATAATTGATGAGGTATACCCAGGGACTTAGCAACTACTTTGTACACAACTTAGGAGAAATTAGGGAGCAACTTAGCAGATATTAGGGAGCAACTTAACAACAACTTGAAAAATAGGCAACTTAGAAGCTTCTTAACTACAAAAGTTAGTTGTCTTAGTGGGGGCAAACTTAGGAGCAATTAAGATGACACTTAAGATCTACTTTGTCTGTAACTTAGCAACTACTTTGTACACAGATAAAACATTGAGCGGCTTAGCAGATACTTTGTACACAACATAACAGTAAACAGTGAGCAACTTAGCACCAACTAAAAGACATACATACAACTTGACATAAAAATATAAAGTATGGAACCTAGACAACTTGCTTTTTTTAGCAAATCCCTAAACTCAACTAAAGTATCGCAGCAAACTTAGTTAGATGAGGCCAGCAAGTAAATTATTTACATGATTGTGTACACAGAAAAGTAAAAACGCCCCTAGCACATGCATACATAGTGAAATTGTGATAAAAATAATTTTGCTAAGGAGCAACAAGCAACTTAATAAAAGTAGCCAAGCAACTTATATTGGCATAAACAACTTATTAAGTCGACTGATTTGCGCCGTGAATCAAAAGGAATAACCCTAGTCCATGGATATGCAAAAATCAACTTAATAAATGGACAATAAACAACTTAAAGGAATGGGATAAAGAACTTACTGTGTTTGCATAAGTTGATAAAACAAGTTGCCTGATGAATCAACTTAGTTGGACAGGTGCCTCCAACTTTGTTGACTGCAACTTACGAGATAGCATAAAATAACTTAATCTAAAGTAGATGATCAACTTAATCAAATATGATAAGCAACTTAGGCAGCATCATGAACCTAAGAAGGTGCAATGCATAATTCAAAAGAAGAAGAAAGTCATACGCATACTACAAGTAGATAAAAAAGCAACTAAGTGTGTGTTGCGGAACAAGTGTGCATGCAACAACTTAGAACAATAAAAGAGCAGTCCATGGACAACTTAACAACAAGTACACAACTATGTATTACACACAAAACAGCAACATTGTGATATCTCACCATATCTACAATTTAAAAATAAATATTCTAGTAATTTTGGGAATTTGGCAACGGGGGTAGCATCCATGGTCAAACAAACTTGTACAAAAAGGAAAAAAAACAACTAGGTTATTTGAACATGGGATAAGTAACCAAAATTGTTTGCCTGGTCGGTGTAATTGTGGCATCATCATCTCCCTACTGCGGTGACCTCCACCCCGATATTGCCCCGCTTGGGTGGAATGTGCCTTGACGCCGCCGGTAGCAGCAGCTCAAACAAGTGAACACCAGCGGAAGAACAAGACCGACATTGCTGAATGGGTCACTTCAGCGATTGACAATTTTATAGGATTGTAAACATATAGTATCATGGTAACCCTTTACATATCTTTTGATTTTATGAAGATTCAGCTCACTTCTCCTATAGAGATACCCCTTGAGAAAACAGTCCATCTATGCATATATAGTGAAAGTACTCACTTCGCCGACGAAATAAAAACATGTGACAACTAAACAATACAAGATGTCCACTCTGAAGTCGGGCCAATGCTATGCATTATCATGAATGTGAAATGATACTTGCAGTTGGACATGTTTGCAATGATGCAGACTAAATCGAAGCACTTACGTGTCTAGTGATTTAGGATAGCAATGATCCAAAATAAGTTGGAGCACAACCATAGCAATTAGCAGCAAAAAGCCAAAAACACACCAGCAATGTTCAAAAGGAGCAGACCGAAGCATGTTGGCAGAACCAACTTAATTCATTTCGGTAGTCAACTTAGGCATGTTGACAATACAACTTAATTAACCCAATTATCCAGCTTGCATGTTGCTCCAAAAAAGAAAAAGAAAACCAACAAGACTATAAAACACAACTTAAGCATGTTGGTAGAACCCCTTCATTTTGGTAGGCAACTTAGGCATGTTGGCAGCAAACCTAATTAACCTAAACTATCCAACTTGTGCATGTTGCTCCAAAAAAGAAAAAGAAAACCAACAAGACTACAAAACACAACTTAAGCATGTTGGTAGAACCAACTTACTTCATTTCGGTAGTCAACTTAGGCATGTTGACAATACAACTTAATTAATTAACCCAAACTATACAACTTGTGCATGTTGCTCCAAAAAAGAAAAAGAAAACCAACAAGACTATAAAACACAACTTATGCATGTTGGTAGAACCAACCTACTCCATTTTGGTCGACAACTTAGGCATTTTTACAACACAACTTAATTAACCCACATTATTCAACCTGTGCATGTTGCTCCAATAAACAAAGAAAATGACCTAGACTCCAATACAACTTAATTAACCGAAGTTATCTAACTCGTGCATGTTGCTCCAATAAGCTCGGGCTTATGAGATGGGTAATGTCTATATTGTTCTTGAATTTGTTATAGGACATACATAAGTGAGGATCGGAGCCTTGCGACTTGACAAATCAAATATCACATCCAACACAATCTTTAACAATAGCTACAAAGTGTTTTTATTCAAGGTTGTAACTTAATAGTAGTGCATACTACAAGTCATATTACAAATTTGGCGCGAGAACCTCACGGATAATGATGATACAAATTCAAGTTAGTGAGTTGTCTCCAAAAAAATATTAATCAGAAATGGTGATAGCTCAGTACTACATGCTGCAGCTGAATGACAGTATGACACCAGATTGATGAATGAATTCAATGTAAATGCCAGATATCACCAGGAATTTTGCATCATTCAAGGAAAACTGGAGTGTCAAGGGAAACAAGATGCAAAGTACAATCTCTGGGACAGTTTTATCTAGGTAGCTAGCAAATAAAATCCACATGATACTAGTTGTACTAGTAGTTGCATTTTGGTTTCAGTTAAGAGGTACTAGCAATCTACATAGCACATACATGAGCAACCCCTCTTGCAGCTCGATCCACTCATGCAGAACAAGGAAAGGGCGTGCTCCTGGTTAAGGCCCATTACCATAAAGAAAAACTGTGTTTCCATGGCATATGAATGTGCACGCAATATCCCTCGGGGAAAATGCAGCAGGAAAATCGCATGACAAAATCAGCACGCCCAGATGAAATATAAACTACCTAATTGCTGATGATTGTGTAGATGATCCTACCATATTAAATTCAAACCATGAGTTGCTTGGGATTTTTTTGTAGGAGATTACCTCATATTCTCGATCTAGTCACCCGAGACAAAATTGGATGGAACTTGCAGTTCCGTCAAACTCGCTCCTCTGCCACCACTGAGCTCCACGCCCAGGCGTACGACCACTCTCCGCCACCGAGCTCCACATCCTCTCGTTCGGCCTCTCTCCTCTACCAAACAAAAAAAAGGATTAAACATGACATGCTAACATCAAAAACCAAGTTACCTTAGCATAAAAAAGCGATAAAATCCCGCTGAATCGCCATGAATCACTGGGACATATGGAAAACACTATGAATCTAATCTCTCCCCGCTCAGATCCCCCTAACTTGACAAATCGCTATACATGGCTGCAAAAATTCCTAGGGATACAAATCAACACTAATTCTTCAGAAACAATCTTATGCATCATTTAGCTCTAAAAAACATACCAGATGGGCTAACATAACTTTCACCTATACAAATAAGCACTAATTCTTAAGAAAAAAGAAATCTAATTCATGTTGTGCTAAAAAACTGAGCAAATCCTAAGATAAATTCCATCTACAAGCCCCCAAAAAATTACAGAAAACATGGTATCACTAACTTGATTTGCTATTTCATACCTATATTTGCAGATCTCTGAATCTCACCACCCCTACACCGTCAGTATCTGAAGATGTTGCGCACAGGAGGTCCACCGCGGCCAAATTATAACCACCTCGCGCACGAGAATCCATCCGAGGAAGAGCTTGCCCACCCTCTCGCGTGGGATGCTCTCTCGCGTGGGATGCTCTCTCTACCGCAGCCCGAGCTCATACTCGCCGCCGCTAGATTCGGCAGGATAATCATCCGGATCTATCACCGGCAAATCACTGGACCGTAGTCATCGGGGGAAAATGGGAAAGACGGAGCAAGAGATGGAGAGAGCCAGAAAGGGAGAAATCGCCGGAATCCTAGCTCATACGTCGACACGTCACGCGGGGCCAGGTGGTGAATGGTCGGGCCCCAGGTCTCGGTATGTCTGGACGGGTGACGTCCAAGCGACACGGACTGGCACGATCTGGCACGTTTCTTTCGGATCGGACGGCCCAAAGTCGAGTGCTCGGTTGGACACATAGCATCCAAGCACTTTTTAGCACTTGGGTTGAAGGACAAATACACATGTAATGGAGACTAGTTGGTCTCTTATATTTATTTCATCGCTACACATCGCACATATAAACATAGAATTTATCGTGATTCTGTTCACGAATATACAAAATATTGGCACGTAGTGTCCTAAAAGGGTCCCTTTTCATTTCTAATAAGTCAACACGATATTACGCCACCAACAATAGTATAATCAGGAGAGCTATCGGATACCTAGAAACTAAATATGAAGTTGTGAACCACACAAGAGTACAATCTAAAGCAAATATATGCCTAGGATGTTAACTTCTAACATAAATGTAAATCATATCAAGTAATCAACACCAGTGTTGTCTCCAACGATGACGCTCTCCATACCATTCATAGTGCATTTACAACCATTCTATTGTGCAAATGCAATTGTGAATCATTGTTTCCACAGACAATCCAAAAGTTAAACCTAAAAAACGATGTACATGACTTGAATATTATGAATTTACGAGTAAAAAGTAGCAATTCAATAAAAGATTTTGAAATAGTAAAATAAAGAAGATCACTCGATAGATTTATGTAAATGAGAAGATGGCACTACATATCAATAATACCATGAAAGTCTACCATAATGTCAGAGTGTTTTGATGTGCTCTTCAAAAACTTATCGACATTTCGTTAAGTGCTTTGTGCTTTGTGCCAATGCATGTATATCCACCTCTTGCATATTTAGCAGGCGCGTAATATTCTCAAAACCGATTAACATCACTTGCTACTTTATCCAATTATATGGTGAGGTTCAGTCTACGAAGAGCACATCACCACTGCAGAATCCTCTTATAAAAGATGTACAGAAAAAATTCACATTCTACTTCTATTTCTTTCTTCATTTGTACTACCATGAAAACATCAGAACCATGTCAAATGTAAACATTTGAAAACACCAACATAGCCATTTTGTTAAGCTCAGCCAAATTGTTTTCCTTGCAATAAATATCAATATCAATAGGATCCTATGTCCTAGTCCAGCAAACAACGTTTAATCCTCAATTTTTTATTTCAGAAAAGAACCTAATTAATCCATAAGTTCATGCCTTGGCCTGCATCTTCTTGCACTCTTCTAGATGGAACTGGAACGACGGCAAGTATCTCTCGCCAAAGTGCGGGAATATAACCTGAAAATCTGCAATGTCACACGTACAGAGCCATCATTCAATGTTTTGAAACAAGAATTCTAGCTCGGAACACTCGGAAATTTTATTGTACTTTAATTACCACTATCATAGTTCCTACATTCTCTGGTCTCTTAGTGACCCTTATGGCGGCAGTGCTGCCGCACCGGAAGGAGATCTCGGCCTACACAACAAACATAAATCTTCAGCATTCTTAACCTCTTATCGGTAGATGATGAGGAACAAAAATGTAGGCTCCTAAAACTTTGCCAATACATATCACGAGAAATGCATCAAGTCTACATACATCAGACTCATCATTCCAACATTAAAGGTGGATATGATGCATCGTAGTAAAATTGTATTGGGATGAATCATAGATATAGCAGCATTGAGATGAGAAAAAATAGCAAGTAAAATGGATTAAACATGGTTCCTATATCAAGTCATTACATATAGAAGTGCTTGCACTTAAAATATCAAGCCAAGGAAAAAGGGACATGGACAAACATGGTGTGAGTCATCATTTGTCTGCTTTCTTTAAACATATGAACGCTTAAAACTAAAGGACAATATCTCAATATGTATGCAGTGTCAATATAATGTCTGGACACACATAAAAAATGCTTCGAGCATGTGAAGTTACTGATATCAGCCATACTTCCCGAAGAGCCAGGTGCTTTGGCATCTCAATAGCCTCATCGCTTCATATCCGGAGCATAAGCAGAACGTGATCAGAGATAACTATAAGAAAAGAAAACCCTGCAATAGTAATTCTAATAAAGTAGAACAACACAGCAATCCCAACAAATGTACTACGCCAGACAACACAAAAGGAGTGGTGACTCAACACATACCTACCAACCTATGGATAGACATTTCACAAACATTAGTAAAAATAAATAACTTGCACAACTCAGATGAATTCAAAAAAGAACTACAACATTCATGTCTTGCTTTTATTTTAGTACAAAGTTAATAATAAGATAGGAATAACCTATGACCTTTATTGCTTCATTGAGAACATCATTGTCCAAGTTCCAAGAAACAAATCATGCTCCAATACCCTGAATCTTATGTGTGCCTACACGGGTGGGATAACATTCATAAGGCAACGAGCACAAGGTTTGACATGCTCAAAGGAAATCTTATAGCAACCGTACCATGTTTTCACAAGAGAGTATGTTGTAGTTCTTCTCTTTGGTAGGCTCAACACAAAATAACCTATAGAAAGAGATAATTATATGAAGAATATATACACAGCCCGCAAATAATAGAGTAGGTTTTGTTCAGGCGGAATTTGAAGAAACCTTGACTTAGGATTTAATCAGTGAGGAAATGACCAGCACCAGATTTCATCCCACCCTTCTCGATTCCACAATTAAATATACCCACCTTCCCTTTTGAATCCTCCAAGATTTGTTTGCGCAGTAATAGTCTCATAATGTACCTTACTGGGCAAGATTAGACACAGCTAGAGTGCATATATAGGTTGACACATCGGCTCTATGTCCTTGTTACCTTTGGGTTTGCAGGGTTGGCAAACTATTCGTGAATGTACGAATTAGGCATCTTTTTCAAGATCTCTGTAGCTTTGTCCAATAACCCTTTCACCCCTTCTGCGGCATCTGGAAGGACATGTTCGGTGCCGAATGCTTTGAGCAGGAGTCTCCTCTCCATGCTCATGGACGTGGGAATCGAGTTTCAACTTATATTCTTTGGAGGTGGTGATGAAAGCAAGATAGATGCTTGCATTCCCACTCGTCGCTTCCACCAAACATTGTGAGAAGAGAACAAGAATTAGCATTGTTATGATATACACTTCCCCTCTTAATAATTATGGTACGACCTTCTCTGAGACTATGAGTATGCAGACAGACAGAGAAAAGATGTGAATCACCTTCCGGGTGTTCTCAAGCCCTTGTTTTCGGCATCGACTATCATGAAGAATTCTATGTTGAAACAAAACAATAGGTCGAGAGTATATTTAGGCTGGCCGGCGGTTCCATCAACGAAAGGAAACAAAATGATGCCATTGAAAAATGAGGAGGAAGATAAAGAGGGATTTGGTTAACCATTTTCGTCCTGGACTCTAACCTAGGGAACCATTTTATGGGAATATGTAAAATGATTAACCATTAAGCTATTATGGTTATAAAAAATAAAACCTATGCTTGGCAAGAAATTATAAAAAAAGGCAAAGGAAAGCAATCCTAAAAGGTGCTTGCACTTCCAAGAAACCCCACGGCATGTCAAGGTATAGTCCACATATAACAATGTTGTAATTCTATAGCTAGCTAGATGCTTTCACAAACTATCAGGATCAGGGTACTTAAAGTAGCATCAGTAAGAGCTGACAATCCATCACATGGTGCCAGTAGTATTATTATTAGCAAAATAATCTATCAATGACACGGTGAGCAAAATTTATATGTTGCAGGTTGATAGCAGATCAGCATGGAAATCTCGAGTAAATTTCATATTCTCGTGAACTGAAGTTTACTGCACATGGCATCAGTTCAGAGGGAGGGACACATGAAGAGGAAACCTGTCCTTAGGCTGCAGCAGGACTCCTTGGCCGATGAGCTTCCCATCAAAGATTCAACAGAATTATAACCATGAGACATGTCACAACATGAGGGGCTAGTACATTATTGCTGCTAGTCCAGTGAGTCTAGGCAATTGGTCAGACAGTGAATCGGGAGGTTGATTGGTTACCTCGGAGATAAGGATGAGGGGGATTCTGCCGAAAATTGGTGGCCGGGGGTGGGCTAGGCTGCCGCATGTGCGTTGGCTGGGCGGGCGAGATAGGATTGCGTGAGGACCAACCCTTGGCCGGTAGGCATTGCCGACAAGCGGGGCGGCGCTCAGAGGAGATCCCGTGGAGCTCGACGCTGCGAGCATGATCGACGTGGAGGCGTGCGGGCTGACCGTAACCAGGATGGTGCCCGAAGAAGGCCGGAGGAGGTTGCAGTACCTACCTTGAATAGGAAAGGCACCAGGCTCGAGAATAAGGAAGTTTATTCTCTCGTAGGAAGAAGCGTTCCTGAACATAATTACCAGCTCGGGAATAGGAAAGTATCTTCTCATTATTATACACTATATAAAAGCTGGCTGTTTTCAAGCCCTGTGAGCAGCTCCACTTCATAAGGCACTGTTCATGTGCTATTTTTTGCCAAACAGAACGCGACACGTAGATAGTTTGCTACAGGAACAGTGTTGAACAGTGTCCCCCACGATGAACAGTACACTGTGAACGGTTCCGGTAGATGTACGGTGTTCGGTCTACGGTGCGGGTGACCATGAACAGTACCTCGCCGAGTACGCTACGAGTAGCAGGTGCTGAACGAGTGCATGTGATGAATAATACGATACATATGGACCAACAATGTACTGTGAACGGTGCCGACTTTTTTCCTCCTCTCGCGGTAATTTTCTCGACGCAACTTTACGCAAAAAAAACTTGGAAAATTAAATATATTTACCGAATATTCTGGTCATTTAGAGCAAATGGCTAAATAACGAATATTTAGTGATTTTTCAAAAAAGCGAATAAAGTGCCGCCACGGGGCGGCGTGCGCACGCCTTTTTCTTGCTCTCGCGGTAATTTTTTCACGCAACTTCCCGCAAAAAAAAACTTGGAAAATTTAATATATTCACTATATTTGGACCATTTAGAGCCAACGGGCAAATGGCAAATATTTAGTGAATTTTCAAAAAAGTGAATAAAATGCTGCCACGGGTGCGGCGTGCCGCCGCGCTTTTTTCCTCCTCTCGCGGTAGTTTTTTGACGCAACTTCCCGCAAAAAAAAGCTTCGACAAATTAATATATTTACCAAATATTCAGGTCATTTAGAGAAAACGGCCAAACGACGAATATTTAGTTAATTTCCAAAAAAACAAATAAAATAACGCCACGGGCGCGGCGTGCCGCCGCGCCAAAGCCTACTAGTAACATAATTACCGTAATCGTGATTGATGATACAATACCATAATTACCGTAAGCGCTGTGAAATTACATTGGCCGGGTGGGACGAGGTATGTATATACCATATATAAATCGATCAGACGGTGTTGGTTACTGAGAATAAATTGGACGGACAGGATGCTCCGAATGACGACCATCAAAGTGCATTGAGTGTCAAACGACCAACTCCCATTTAATAGTAAAGATTATGGCAGCAGTTCTTTGCCGCACAGGAAGAGATCTCGGCCTACACAACAAACATAAATCTTCGAGCATTCTTAACCTCATATCGGTAGATGATGAGAAACAAAAATGTAGGCTCCTAAAACTTTGCCAACTAGATAATACCCTGCGCGTTCTTCGCGGAATTTTATTCTTGTTTCTCAAGTAGCCCAATGTATCACATAAGATGAAAGTGTGAATCAACAATATTATGAATCTCATACATATAGGGCGCCATGTCAAAAGAAAAGGAATCTCATACATAGGCTGGTATTGAACTTTGTGTTATATATGTTGCATGGAAAAACTAATTTATAGCCTAAACGATACTTTTAGCATGATTTATTTGATCTTGTCGATGTCGGCGCGTTCTTCATTTCTTGCTGCTGGATATGTGGTGCCCCCTTGGTTTTTTGTAGTCAACAATGGATTTGAAGGATGAGAATGGGTGGTCACGAGATAGTGGTAAGTCAACTCCAGTTTGAAACTTTAAAAACTTGTTCTGGTGTTCTTGATCTTTGCAATTGTATCTGTGTTTTTCTTGTCAGACAAACTTACTGAGAGAACAAAAGAAGGCGACAACACATTATGTGAATAATTAAGTACATTCTGGAGAAGAAGATATGCGTATAATGTCAATCAAGGTAGATACATTTTGAGGCCAAAACCAAAAAGAGTAAAACTCATTTCGGTAGTAGTACATGCTGCTTTGGTTCTCCATAGACAAACTTTGGTCGGCTCTGTTGTACAAAAGACGAATCAGTAAGGGGAAGTGTGATAGGTTCATGCTTGTATATGCATGCACGCGGGCGTGTGGCTGATTAAGGCTGGCTAGAAGGCCGTTGTACATAAATTTATAAGTATTTTATTTGTTGGATAAAAACACTGCATAACTGATCCAAAATAGGGGAGTCTTGTAGGAATTATGCATTTCTTCGGTCATTTACCATTCCTGCAATTGTTCCCACTCAATACATATGTGTGACTCGGTGTTCATAAGAAAATAGCAGCGATTAGGAGGGTGCATAGCTTTGCTCGGTAATGAAAAGACAGTAAATCAAGTTGGTTTACATATCTAGTTGAAATAGGGGAGTCTTGTGTTTGTCAGCAACACATTGCCTTAACCAAAAGAGAATTACCAGACATGTAATGACTGATTAGGACCCCGTCCGATATTGCTTTTGAAAGTCTGCATATAGCACATATAGATTTGTCTCATGATCATGTTATGACATTACTACTTAAATCCGACATCTAGCAAATACAGACTTGTGCTATGAAAAATATCATGGACACCGACACATCCAGAAGGAATGGGGAAAATACCAGCATGCCAGCTGTACAATATTATGACAGTAAAGTAATACAGTAGAAGACACGTATATTTACTTATTTAGAGATAGTCAGAAAGACAAAGAGCAATTCCAATCAATGAAACCTGCGTAAAAAGCCTCCCATCAATGAAAGGGAACAATTGCAGGAATGGTAAATGACCAGAAAATGCATAAATTAGATGGAGAAAACACTTTCAAGAAATCTTGCAAAACAATCACCTGTACCGAGTGGACGGAGATGAGGGCACTACGATAAATAACAATGAACACCAAGTCGCATAGGTATTGAGTGGACCTAGATGCAGGCACAACAATAGAAACCCATAAGTCTGACCGAGGACTCGCACATTGGATAGGATTGATCATGTTCTGCAGCATCCAAATGATTATTTCAAACGTTGTTGTATATGAGCCAGTACAAATGTCATGCATATTTTCCGCCATCTTTAGATTGGAATTTTGGACATATTATGAAAATCAATTTCCGCAACGTGGTAAGTGCTCCTTGATGAGCTCGTCGTCTGCTAAATTTTGAATTGGACTGTTAGTATCATGTGCGATTTTGGAAATGTTATGGAAATCAATTTCTGCAACTTGGTAAGTGCTCCTTGATGAGCTCGCCGCTGCTAAATTTTGAATTGGACTGTTGGTATCATGTGCGAGCTCCGCTGGGATGACCCGGTTGTTCGAGGGTACACAATTATCCATATACCTGCGAAATCACACGCGTAGGCAGAACTCGGATCACATGTTGTCTCAAGCAAGGGCAACGTAATAATCTAACGGTACACAACATATATCGGAGAACGGCGGGAAAGGGGAATAAGAACCTGTTATATAGATAGGGGACTCGGTAGTCGCACGCTAGTCGTCGTTGACGGGGAGGGCTGTAAGGGCATTCCGGCCAGCGGGCGATGAACGAAGACGGGGGTTCGGTTTTGCCGGTGAAGAACATTTTTGTCTCGTGGATGGCGAAATGCTGGAGCAGCGGCACTGGCTTCATGCATCGGGAGGATGGGAGCGATCGAAGAGCTTCTTGAGCATGGGCGAGAGCACCATGTGTGGGAGGACGGGAATGGAGGAGTTACATTGCTTAAATTGGTGAGCAACTCATCGGTTACTCCTGGAGTACATATGCGGGGAATATTAAGTAGATTAACTCCATCAGTTTCTTCTGAAAATAGTTGGACGGAAGATGAATCAGATCTGGTGGTAAAATGAGAATAGGAAGATTAATCGATTGGGGTAGTAATTGGGAATTAAAAAGAACCATCATGCGCTCGTGTGGAAAAAAAGAAGGGAGGTTGTATGTGGGGGAAGATCAGACGAACCAAACATGATCCGTCGCATGAACAGAACCCGCTAGTAGGTATGACGTGCAAGCAAAAGAAGCCATGTAAATAAGATAGTGGGCCCGCTGAGGTGGCATAGCTGCATGTTGAGAGAAATAGGGTAGTGGGGATGATCTTCTTAGTTATATAGGATACATATCACGAGAAATGCATCAAGTCTACATACATCAGACTCATCATTCCAACATTAAAGGTGGATATGATGCATCGTAGCAAAATTGTATTGGGATGAATCATAGATATAGCAGCATCGAGATGAGAAAAAATAGCAAGTAAAGTGGATTAAACATGGTTCCTATATCAAGTCATTACATATAGAAGTGCTTGCACTTAAAATATTAAGCCAAGGAAAAAGGGACATGGACAAACATGGTGTGAGTCATCATTTGTCTGCTTTCTTTAAACATATGAACGCTTAAAACTAAAGGACAATATCTCAATATGTATGCAGTGTCAATATAATGTACTGGACACACATAAAAAATGCTTCAGCATGTGAAGTTACAGTATCAGCCATACTTCCCGAAGAGCCAGGTGCTTTGGCATCTCAATAGCCTCATCGCTTCATATCCGGAGCATAAGCAGAACGTGATCAGAGATAACTATAAGAAAAGAAAACCCTGCAATAGTAATTATACACTATATAAAAGCTGGCTGTTTTCAAGCCCTGTGAGCAGCTCCACTTCATAAGACACTGTTCATGTGCTATTTTTTGCCAAACAGAACGCGACACGTAGATAGTTTGCTACAGGAACAGTGTTGAACAGTGTCCCCCACGATGAACAGTACCTGTGAACAGTTCCGGTAGATGTACAGTGTTCGGTCTACAGTGCAGGTGACCATGAACAGTACCTCGCCGATACGCTACGATAGCAGCTTGCTGAACGAGTGCATGTGATGAATAATACGATACATATGGACCAACAATGTCTGTGAACGGTGCCGACTTTTTTCCTCCTCTCGCGGTAATTTTCTCGACGCAACTTTACGCAAAAAAAACTTGGAAAATTAAATATATTTACCGAATATTCTGGTCATTTAGAGCAAACGGCTAAATAACGAATATTTAGTGATTTTTCAAAAAAGCGAATAAAGTGCCGCCACAGGGGCGGCGTGCCGCCGCCTTTTTCTTGCTCTCGCGGTAATTTTTTCACGCAACTTCCCGCAAAAAAAAACTTGGAAAATTTAATATATTCACTATATTTGGACCATTTAGAGCCAACGGGCAAATGGCAAATATTTAGTGAATTTTCAAAAAAGTGAATAAAATGCTGCCACGGGTGCGGCGTGCCGCCGCGCTTTTTTCCTCCTCTCGCGGTAGTTTTTGACGCAACTTCCCGCAAAAAAGCTTCGACAAATTAATATATTTACCAAATATTCAGGTCATTTAGAGAAAACGGCCAAACGACGAATATTTAGTTAATTTCCAAAAAAACAAATAAAATAACGCCACGGGCGCGGCGTGCCGCCGCGCCAAAGCCTACTAGTAACATAATTACCGTAATCGTGATTGATGATACAATACCATAATTAGCGTAAGCGCTGTGAAATTACATTGGCCGGGTGGGACGAGGTAAGTATATACCATATATAAATCGATCAGACGGTGTTGGTTACTGAGAATAAATTGGACGGACAGGATGCTCCGAATGACGACCATCAAAGTGCATTGAGTGTCAAACGACCAACTCCCATTTAATAGTAAAGATTATGGCAGCAGCTGCTGCCGCACCGGAGGAGATCTCGGCCTACACAACAAACATAAATCTTCAGCATTCTTAACCTCATATCGGTAGATGATGAGAAACAAAAATGTAGGCTCCTAAAACTTTGCCAACTAGATAATACCCCGCGCGTTGCTGCGGGAATTTTATTACTTGTTTCTCAAGTAGCCCAATGTATCACATAAGATGAAAGTGTGAATCAACAATATTATGAATCTCATACATATAGGGCGCCATGTCAAAAGAAAAGGAATCTCATACATAGGCTGGTATTGAACTTTGTGTTATATATGTTGCATGGCAAAACTAATTTATAGCCTAAACGATACTTTTAGCATGATTTATTTGATCTTGTCGGTACTGGCGCGTTCTTCATTTACTGCTGCCTGGATATGTGGTGCCCCCTTGGTTTTTTGTAGTCAACAATGGATTTGAAGGATGAGAATGGGTGGTCACGAGATAGTGGTAAGTCAACTCCAGTTTGAAACTTTAAAAACTTGTTCTGGTGTTCTTGATCTTTGCAATTGTATCTGTGTTTTTCTTGTCAGACAAACTTACTGAGAGAACAAAAGAAGGCGACAACACATTATGTGAATAATTAAGTACATTCTGGAGAAGAAGATATGCGTATAATGTCAATCAAGGTAGATACATTTTGAGGCCAAAACCAAAAAGAGTAAAACTCATTTCAGTAGTAGTACATGCTGCTTTGGTTCTCCATAGACAAACTTTGGTCGGCCTGTTGTACAAAAGACGAATCAGTAAGGGGAAGTGTGATAGGTTCATGCTTGTATATGCATGCACGCGGGCGTGTGGCTGATTAAGGCTGGCTAGAAGGCCGTTGTACATAAATTTATAAGTATTTTATTTGTTGGATAAAAACCTGCATAACTGATCCAAAATAGGGGAGTCTTGTAGGAATTATGCATTTCTTCTGGTCATTTACCATTCCTGCAATTGTTCCCACTCAATACATATGTGTGACTTGGTGTTCATAAGAAAATAGCAGCAGTTAGGAGGGTGCATAGCTTTGCTCGGTAATGAAAAGACAGTAAATCAAGTTGGTTTACATATCTAGTTGAAATAGGGGAGTCTTGTGTTTGTCAGCAACACATTGCCTTAACCAAAAGAGAATTACCAGACATGTAATGACTGATTAGGACCCCGTCCGATATTGCTTTTGAAAGTCTGCATATAGCACATATAGATTTGTCTCATGATCATGTTATGACATTACTACTTAAATCCGACATCTAGCAAATACAGACTTGTGCTATGAAAAATATCATGGACACCGACACATCCAGAAGGAATGGGGAAAATACCAGCATGCCAGCTGTACAATATTATGACAGTAAAGTAATACAGTAGAGGACACGTATATTTACTTATTTAGAGATAGTCGGAAAGACAAAGAGCAATTCCAATCAATGAAACCTGCGTAAAAAGCCTCCCATCAATGAAAGGGAACAATTGCAGGAATGGTAAATGACCAGAAAATGCATAAATTAGATGGAGAAAACACTTTCAAGAAATCTTGCAAAACAATCACCCTGTACCGAGTGGACGGAGATGAGGGCACTACGATAAATAACAATGAACACCAAGTCGCATAGGTATTGAGTGGACCTAGATGCGAGGCACAACAATAGAAACCCATAAGTCCGACCGAGGACTCGCACATTGGATAGGATTGATCATGTTCTGCAGCATCCAAATGATTATTTCAAACGTTGTTGTATATGAGCCAGTACAAATGTCATGCATATTTTCCGCCATCTTTAGATTGGAATTTTGGACATATTATGAAAATCAATTTCTGCAACGTGGTAAGTGCTCCTTGATGAGCTCGTCGCTGCTAAATTTTGAATTGGACTGTTAGTATCATGTGCGATTTTGGAAATGTTATGGAAATCAATTTCTGCAACTTGGTAAGTGCTCCTTGATGAGCTCGCCGCTGCTAAATTTTGAATTGGACTGTTGGTATCATGTGCGAGCTCCGCTGGGATGACCCCGGTTGGTCAGGGTACACAATTATCCATATACCTGCAGAAATCACACGCGTAGGCAGAACTCAGATCACATGTTGTCTCAAGCAAGGGCAACGTAATAATCTAACAGTACACAACATATATCAGAGAACGACTGGGAAAGGGGGAATAAGAACCTGTTATATAGATAGGGGACTGGTAGTCTGGCACTGGTCGCTGTTGACAGGGAGGGCTGTAAGGGCATTCCGGCCAGCAGGCGATGAACGAAGACGGGGGTTCAGTTTTGCCAGTGAAGAACATTTTTGTCTCGTGGATGGCGAAATCTGGAGCAGCGGCACTGGCTTCATGCATCGGGAGGATGGGAGCGATCGAAGAGCTTCTTGAGCATGGGCGAGAGCACCATGTGTGGGAGGACGGGAATGGAGGAGTTACATTGCTTAAATTGGTGAGCAACTCATCGGTTACTCCTGGAGTACATATGCGGGGAATATTAAGTAGATTAACTCCATCGGTTTCTTCGAAAATAGTTGGACGGAAGATGAATCAGATCTGGTGGTAAAATGAGAATAGGAAGATTAATCGATTGGGGTAGTAATTGGGAATTAAAAAGAACCATCATGCGCTCGTGTGGAAAAAAAGAAGGGAGGTTGTATGTGGGGGAAGATCAGACGAACCAAACATGATCCGTCGCATGAACAGAACCCGCTAGTTCTAATAAAGTAGAACAACACAGCAATCCCAACAAATGTACTACGCCAGACAACACAAAAGGAGTGGTGACTCAACACATACCTACCAACCTATGGATAGACATTTCACAAACATTAGTAAAAAGAAATAACTTGCACAACTCGAGATGAATTCAAAAAAGAACTACAACATTCATGTCTTGCTTTTATTTTAGTACAAAGTTAATAATAAGATAGGAATAACCTATGACCTTTATTGCTTCATTGAGAACATCATTGTCCAAGTTCCAAGAAACAAATCATGCTCCAATACCCTGAATCTTATGTGTGCCTACACGGGTGGGATAACATTCATAAGGCAACGAGAACAAGGTTTGACATGCTCAAAGGAAATCTTATAGCAACCGTACCAGGTTTTCACAAGAGAGTATGTTGTAGTTCTTCTCTTTGGTAGGCTCAACACAAAATAACCTATAGAAAGAGATAATTATATGAAGAATATATACACAGCCCGCAAATAATAGAGTAGGTTTTGTTCAGGCGGAATTTGAAGAAACCTTGACTTAGGATTTAATCAGTGAGGAAATGACCAGCACCAGATTTCATCCCACCCTTCTCGATTCCACCATTAAATATACCCACCTTCCCTTTTGAATCCTCCAAGATTTGTTTGCGCAAGATTAGACACAGCTAGAGTGCATATATAGGTTGACACATCGGCTCTATGTCCTTGTTACCTCTGGGTTTGCAGGGTTGGCAAACTATTCATGAATGTACGAATTAGGCATCTTTTTCAAGATCTCTGTAGCTTTGTCCAATAACCCTTTCACCCCTTCGCGGCATCTGGAAGGACATGTTCGGTGCCGAATGCTTTGAGCAGGAGTCTCCTCTCCATGCTCATGGACGTGGGAATCGAGTTTCAACTTATATTCTTTGGAGGTGGTGATGAAAGCAAGATAGATGCTTGCATTCCACCAAACATTGTGAGAAGAGAACAAGAATTAGCATTGTTATGATATACACTTCCCCTCTTAATAATTATGGTACAGCCTTCTCTGAGACTATGAGTATGCAGACAGACAGAGAAAAGATGTGAATCACCTTCCGGGTGTTCTCAAGCCCTTGTTTTCGGCATCGACTATCATGAAGAATTCTATGTTGAAACAAAACAATAGGTCGAGAGTATGTTTAGCTGGCCGGTAGTTCCATCAACGAAAGGAAACAAAATGATGCACTGAAAAATGAGGAGGAAGATAAAGAGGGGATTTGGTTAACCATTTTCGTCCTGGACTCTAACCTAGGGAACCATTTTATGGGAATATGTAAAATGATTAACCATTAAGCTATTATGGTTATAAAAAATAAAACCTATGCTTGGCGAGAAATTATAAAAAAAGGCAAAGGAAAGCAATCCTAAAAGGTGCTTGCTCTTCCAAGAAACCCCACGGCATGTCAAGGTATAGTCCACATATAACAACGTTGTAATTCTGTAGCTAGCTAGATGCTTTCACAAACTATCAGGATCAGGGTAATTAAAGTAGCATCAGTAAGAGCTGACAATCCATCACATGGTGCCAGTAGTATTATTATTAGCAAAATAATCTATCAATGACACGGTGAGCAAAATTTATATGTTGCAGGTTGATTGGTAATCTCGAGTAAATTTCATATTCTCGTGAACTGAAGTTTACTACACATCGCATCAGTTACAGAGGGAGGGACACATGAAGAGGAAACCTGTCCTTAGGCTGCAACAGGACTCCTTGGCCGATGAGCTTCCCATCAAAGATTCAACAGAATTATAACCATGAGACATGTCACAACATGAGGGGCTAGTACATTATTGCTGCTAGTTCAGCGAGTCTAGGCAATTGGTCAGACAGTGAATCGGGAGGTCGATTGGTTACCTCGGAGATAAGGATGAGGGGGATTCTGCCGGAAATTGGCGGCCGGAGGTGGGCTAGCCTGCCGCATGTGCGTTGGCTGGGCGGGCGAGATAGGATTGCGTGAGGACCAACCCTTGGCCGGTAGGCATTGCCGACAAGCGGGGCGGCGCTCAGAGGAGTTCCCGTGGAGCTCGACGCTGCGAGCATGATCGACGTGGAGGCGTGCGGGGCAGACCGTAACCAGGATGGTGCCCGAAGAAGGCCGGAGGAGGTTGCAGTACCTACCTTGAATAGGAAAGGCATCAGGCTTGAGAATAAGGAAGTTTATTCTCTCGTAGGAAGCAAATCGATCAGACGGTGTTGGTTACTGAGAATAAATTGGACGGACAGGATGCTCCGAATGATGACCATCAAAGTGCGTTGAGTGTCAAACGACCAACTCCCATTTAATAGTAAAGATGAGTTGGGAAGTGGGCAATCAAATTCGTGTGAGAATTACATACCAGCGTGGCTTGTTGACCCCTAAGGGTGGATAGCGGCCAGAGGTACATGCTCGTCTTGGGAGGTGGAGGCCGGCCGAGACAACATCTTCTTCTCCCGTGTAGAACACTGACAACACGAATAGAACCACTAGCGCCGGCCGCAACCCCTCCCGTCGCTGAGGTAAGTATCCACGGCGACCGAGACTGGGACCACTCGCCGCTCGCCTGAAGCCATCGGGATTCCAAACCACCCTCTGTAAATCATGCTCGTGATTAATCTGAAATTTCAAAGCATAAACAGCGATAGGTGAGGTGGGATGGAGAGGGGTCACCAAGAGGGTCTTCTCCTTGCGTGCGTCCCCAGCGATGAGGCCCATAGCCTGGAGCTTGGTAATGGTCCCTCACCACCGCTGCACTGCTTTCTGTGGCGCCGCCTCGTAGTACCTAAGGTGGACGTGGACCTCCGCGGACGACCCAAGATACCCTTACCGGCATCCCCCTCTTCCTCTCACTCGGGACCACTGGGTACATCGACGCCATGGATGGCCGAAGGGAAGCTGCGCCGGTGAGCTCCATGGGCGGCGAGACCCCGTTCCACTTTCTCTCGCTCCCAAAACCGCTCGTGCGTTGACCCATGAGAAAACAATATCGGCAGGCTGGTGGTGGGTTTCCGTATAGCCCACGACCGAGCAATAAAACCGCTGATGTAAAAAGAAAACGAGAAAAGGTGGGAGGTCGGACCGCACCAGGTTCGGTGGACACTAGGTTCGGTGGACACTGGCTCGTGGATTGACCGGGTGCAGAATTACTTATTCTACACCCAGGGTGTGTAATAGAGTTTCTCTATACATACATATATATATATATATATATATATAGGGTAATATTATTCTGAGCACCAACCGACCCTATAAGACGCGCGATAGAGTAAAACAGCTGGAAAAAACACCCCACTGAACTGCCTCCCAGTCAACGGCCGCACGAGGCACGACTCGTGTCCACCACCACGAACCTCCAGATCGGTGGTGCCTCCGGCCATCCGCTCCCCGCCGCACCCCCCCGAGCCCCCGCGTCGCCGCGCCGAGCAGCCTGACCAATCCCGTCCGTCGAGCTCCGCCGAGCCGGGATGCTCTTCGCGCCGCCCCCGGTTTCTCACCGTGCCGCCGTTCCCTGGCCTGCCGTCCAGTTCCCCGTCGGCCTCCTTCCCCGCCGCCGATAACAGCTTCGTCCGCCTCTAACCCAGTTCGCCGCCTCCCCTACACCGCCAAGGGCACCACCTCGCCAGATCGCCGTCCCCACCCTTCGCGCCACCCACCACCGTCCGGTGTCTCCGCGGCCGCACAGCCGCCGTGGCTCCTCAACGCAGCCGGGCGCTCATCTGGCCGCGCCACGACCGTCGGGTGCCCCGCGACTCGGCCGCCGCCGTGCCTCCTCAAGCTCCCAGTCGGATCCCCTGTTCCCTGCCACCACCACCACCAGAGAGGACGGAGGCAAGCAAACCGTGTTCTTCTAAGTGGCTCCTGCGACTACCGGGTTCAGTTCTCATTGTATGAACAGAAGCAGTGCAATTGTGTTAGCACAGGCAGTGCAATTGTTGGTTAAGAGAAGTAGGAAATTTTTTTGATTCCGGCAGCAATTGTTGGCTAGGAGAAGTACGAAAAGATTTGTTTTATTCCTGCAACCATGTATAGCTGCCTTCTTTGATTAAATTCGTTTGTGCGTAGTAATGTACTAATGTGCTGACCACGTTCGACTGTGCGCTTGCAAATAGCTAATTAATTTGTCCCAGCATTGACACAACTAGTAGTAAGTACAGTCATCAGGTGTCAGCAGTACAAGCATTCAGACTAGGAATTACAATTGGCACATATACCATTGTCTTGTTTTTCTCTTAGACATGAACTTTTGTTAGTCATGGACATGTAGTTCTGATAAGCATCGCTCTATGTTTTCCTTGTGATAAAAGGCATTAGCTGTGATAAAGATACTGGTACCATCTTTTGTTGTGTGTACTTATTAAATTAGTTGATTTGAATTTCCCACCGATATAGTGCTTGAACTTCCCTGCAATATTGTGTTTATTTTCTGGAAATACAGTTGTTTTGTCCAGGCACTCCAAGTTCTGAAAACCAGCGGAAATTTTTCTGTGGCGGAAGTTTCTGCTCCATGCTCCGTGGCGGAAGTTTCTGCACCAGCGGCCAATTCACATGCACGGAGGCTCTCAGTCAATTGTTCATGTGCTGGAAGTACAATATTTTAGCAACGGATAATGCAGTTAATCATTATCAGGTAATGTAGCTATTTCACATGTGTTAGCAGCGCACATATTCATTAGCAAAGAAGTACAACGATTTCGACATGGGCAGTGTATGTTTTTATATAGAGCAATACACTATTTTAACACCAATCAGTGCGTCCGGGAAAAATGAACCTATTTGGAGTTGCGATTCATGTACAGTACTATACTTGGTAATGAAAGTATCCGATGTCAAGATTTAATTCATTTGGATGACAATAAAGTTGCTCCAAGAACAGCCATATTATTCTAAATGTGTACTTGATTTTTATTCAGTTATGCAAGACAGATCCCCCGACCGCCAATGCCGCCGCTAGCCTCTGGTCCGCTGTGCCGTCCCCATTGCTGCACAGCCAGGATCCCCTGTCCTGTTTCTTCGGCGCCGCCTTCGAGTTGGAGCACGGCAGCGGCGCGGCAGCGGAAGGGCATGACAGTGGTTCGTACCCCAGATGCAATTTCTCTTTTTCCCCTTATCAGATTCCCCTCTCGTTTCCCCTTTGTTTTGACCGGTTATCAAAACTTTATAGATATTCCGTGCATCGTTGACAAGTGTGATGGTGCTGGAGGCAGATGCAGCAGCGCAGGCGCAACCTGCAATAATGATTCATCCCCTTTGTTGATTCATATCACGTAACATCTATTGCTGCTCCGTCTCATGTGGTATTTCAAATTAAACTTTTGCTTCCAATTTTCGGTTTGTTTTTCTGCATATGAACTGAATCCAGGCTGTGCAGCCCAATGTATATTAATAATGCCTCCTGGGGGTGACCCTGCTAGAATTGTTGTTTTGATTTTAACCTCCAGAAGATAAAAATGTAAATGGGTGCTGAAGTCAGTGTATCTGAGCCAAGGGGACTGGAGAATATCTGTCGAATGTATGTGCGTTTTTTTGTCCTGCAATTTATTATTGCTCCTTTCTCGTATCTCTGGAACATCTTCATGCCTTTGGTCAACTATGGACAATTTATTTTATATTTTGTGATCTCCCATAGTGTACCAAATATTACTTACAATTGACCATGTGAATGTGTTGGTCCTTATTTTTCTATCTATTATCTACAACAGTTTGTCAATTCATGTCATCTTTGTGTTCGATGTTATGCTAATGTGAGACTTCAAGTTTGTCTTGGTTTATGACATCTACTTCTGAAAAGTATTACTCCATAATTTTTCATGAGAACTATGCTTTGTTTGAAGTGCACGGATTCTACACATTGTTGAGGCAAGGCAATTTAGCCACGGTTCCCAGCATCGGGCGCGGCCGTGGTCCTATCATGCCACCGGTGTTGAAGTGCGCGGATTCTACATATTGTTGCTGCTTTGTCCTGCCATAGCACGCGTGCCGGCGGACTAGAACCGCGAGTCCCCTACCACATGGCGGCTGAGGCCCGCGAGCTAGCCGATGGGTTTTTTGTGTGTGTAAATGCTTGTACTGCTGAGACACGCAGGTTGTACTGCCTTCATGTGTTGTGTCGTCCGTTTCTCTGAAATTCCATGGCGCACTGACCTTCCCACGAGCAGCATCATGTAGTTCATATGCAGGAGAAATTTAGACAGCGGGAAAAATTCAGACTGCTGGGCTACGTACAGCTGTGAAGTGAAGGACTAAACCACCCATCAACTTTGCATAGTGCTCGCTAAATGCTTGTTAAAATGCTTTAAAGCACTGTTGTGCTAGCTAGCGAGGAGTTACTGAACTGATACTGACCGGAGCAATTTTATTCTTCAGTTTTGCTCATATGTGCTACCCAAAAAAAAGTTCAATGTGCGGACAACAATATATAAACTGTTCATATATGCTTCTAATTTCATACTTTTAATTTTCACTATATCATTTATTCTTGTTTGTTTGTGAGTTGCCAGATAGTTGGCTGTTCCATCACTTTATGTGATGTTGCTCGGATGAAAATGACTTCGGCACTACACATCGCTATAGTCTCGGCAGTACAACCATTTTAGTATCAGCCCCACGCTCCCCGACTGGGTACATCGAGCGGCGTTTCTCCCCCACAAGACCATGAACTCACGGTCAATGCCGGAGCGCGCGGTCGGGATCCTAACCGCCGTCGGAGCCAGCCGGTTTCACCACCGCCGACCGCTACGCCGCTTCTGCAAACCCCCATGTGCCTGTTCCCTGCTCCTCGCGCACGCCGCCCTCATGCCCCTTGCTCGCCACCGGGCCGGGAAAACTATTTGGCGCGAGCAGTGCACCTACTTCATATTGGAAGTACTAGAAAACCAATGTAGAAAAAACAAAATAATCTTGTTATCCACGAGGAAGTTCAACTACTTGACGCTGAGAAGTACAAGTATTCGACACGAGCAGTACACCTGCTTAATATATGAAGTACAAGAAAACCGAGAAAATCCAAATGTACAAAAAAAAAAATCCGGTCATCCGCGAGGAAGTTCAAATGCTAGGCACAGATAAGTACAACCATTTAACACGAGCAGTACAAGCAGTTCTTATAGTAAGTAAAAGAAAACCAACAAAATCCAAATCTAGAAAAAACATAAAAAATCCCGTCATCCGTGAGGAAGTTCAAATAGTTGATGCGGAGAAGTGCAACCATTCAACACGAGCAGTACACCCGCTTAATATAGGAAGTACAAGAAAACCGACAAAATCCAAATGTACAAAAAACAAATATAATCCCGTCACCCGCGAGGAAGTTCATATACTTGAAACGAGAAGCACAACCATTCGGCACGAGCAGTACACCCACTTAATATAGAAAAATACAATAAACCCGACAAAGTCCAAATGTAGAAAAAACAAAATAATCCCGTCATCTGCGAGGAAGTACGTGCAGTGATTCCTAGAAGTACAGGCGGAGACAACATGAAGTACAGGCGCTAATTACATGAATTAAAAGTGTTCAAAGAAAAATACTCCCACCTAAGTTCACATAGGAATAAACAATAATAATCCCATCACCCATAAATAAGTTCATATACTTGACAATGAGAAGTACAACCATTCAACACGAGAAATACACCCACTTAATATAGGAAGTATAAGAAACCCGACAAAGTTCAAATGTAGAAAAAACAAAATAATCCCGTCATCCGCAAGGAAGTACGAGCGAGTGATTACGAGAAGTACGAGCGGAGACAACAGTAAGTACAAGCGGTAATTACATGAAGAAAATACCCCCACATAAGTTCACATAGCAACATTGTGAAGATCAAATATTAAGATCCGGGAAGTGCAGAATCTCTTAAAATAGAATATAGGGACAATCTAACATTATCATTTTGAAGCACACATGCTAGTTTTTGTAAAACACACTAGTATCAAAACATTTCCAGGAAGTACAACCACGAAGGCCAAGCGAGTACAAGGACATGTCGTGGGAAGTTCATATGCGCGTCGTTGTGCTGAGCATTTTGTGTGGTCATGGACCTCCAACGAACACCGTATGAAAAACTTATAGTCATTCTACTGAACACTTTCGTGAAACAGCGCCGAGAAGTACAACCGCATTTCCCTAGAAGTGCAAGTTCGTGTCGAGGGAAGTTCAATGCTCTGTTTTTACGGGGCGGAAATCTATTGTTCAAATCTCATCGATTTGATCACCAACCACTTCAATCATTGTCACCAAAAGCTTTATATGGTAGAGTATATGTCTAATTTCATTACCTACAACATTTCACAAAAAATAAATGGATCTAATCTATTAAATTCAAATTGTTATCCCACAAAATATACCGGAAACATGATTTCAAAACTTCTAAAATTACTTTCAAATCGTTTGGGGTTGGCAAAAATGGTAGATACGAAAAAGATGCGCCATTTTGAGACCTTTCCAACCGTATATCATCTCCATTGTTTAATCATACCGCATGAAAATCGTGGGGCAATCATTCGGTGCCCGTCACATAAACGGGCGGATAGTAATTCGATTAATTCTCTTAAACTGTAAGGAATTAGAGAAAACAATTGGAATAAGAAAGTTGCGTCTAGTCCATAGCTTTCCAACGCCATATCATTTGCATCATTCCGGTATACGGTTAAAACAAATTATCCAAATTACTGTCCGCTCGTTTTTTGAGTACGTCCGAATTTCGGTATTTTCAAAATGATTCAAAAACTGTAATGATTTTGAAAAAACGTAAAACATGAAAAAGTTGCGCAATTTCATTATCTATCCAACGGTATATTATTTGTACATTTTCGATAAGCGGTTCGAAAATCAAACTAAAAGTTCGTTTTCTGGCCATATAGAAGCGTTTTCGTATTTTCAAAATTAAATTTAAACTGTGCATAATCTGCGAAAGTTGTGAACATGAAAAAGTTGCGTTTTTTCATTATCTATCCAACGGTATATCATTTGAACATTTCCGCCAAATGGTTGAGAAAATCATAGTGTAATCAGTAGCTCTGAAAAAAATGGGAAGTTCACGTAAGTTCCGACAGAAAAGTCAACCCTCTTATATAGGAAGTTCAACCTTGTGTCCAGAAAAGTACAAGTTGGTGCTCAGAATATTATTCTGCAACCGGTTGCAGAATAGTGGTGACACTATTCTGAAACCGGTGCTCAAAATAATATTCTGAGCACCATGGAACGCTTATAAGGATCGATCCGGTCAACCATCCCGTAAATACCGAAAACAACTCCCGAAAAAATACTATCCATACCTTCCCGCACCTCCCTCACCACGCACGATCCCCTGGTCCCTGCGCCTACGCATCTGCACGCCGCCGGCAAACATGCGCACCACCGCCACTTCCCCGCGAGCGGCCCCTTCCCCCGAGCGCCGCCAGCCATCCCGCCGAGCACCGCCGCCCCTTCCCGCGCCCGCCCTGCCAGCCGATGCCCCTTCCTAGGCGCGCTCCAAGTCGCCGCCGGCAACCACGCGCACCGCCGCCACTTCCCCGCGAGCGGCCCCTTCCCCCGAGCGCCGGCAGCCATCCCACCGAGCGCCGCCGCCCCTTCCCCGTGCCCCGCCCTGCCAGCCGACGCCCCTTCCTAGGCGCGCTCCAAGTCGCCGCCGATGCGCCTCCGCGACACCCTGCTGCCGGCGGGATCCACTGGTGCCCCTCCATCGTCGGGTTCCCACGCGCTGCCGCTCCTTGGCCCGTGCGCCACCACCTCTGACCCGCGCGCCGACGCCCTCTACCTCTACGCGGCCGGCCCTGACCGGCTGCCCCCGACCAGCACGCCCGTGCGACCCGTGCGCCACCGCGCCCGTATGCCCCCGCCTCGCCGCCTCCCCTCCACATCCTCCATCATCTCCGACGAGAAGCATGGGGTAGGCGAGCCGATCGGCCGCGACCTCCCTCTGCTCCAAACAGCCTGCCTGGACTTTCTGTGGCGCCGACCTGTACTTCCGCTGGCGCTGGCGTGAAATCCTGCCGTCGGTCGATGCATCTGCGCGTGCTACTCACCTAGTGATCCTTGATAGGCCATCGAGCTGCTGAACAATATGTCCACCGTGCACTGTCCTCGCAACGGGTTGCGTTTGAAATTCAAGCCACTTTCTCTGAAATTTCTTCGCGACGGGCAGCAGCATGCAGTCCTGCTTGCTTTGTGATCTGCTGGTGAAGTTTGACATCCTCCATTAATTCATCCACGGTGTACATATTGTTCAGCTTCAAGTTTTAATCTTCAAGGAGTTCAATGAGTTCAAGGATCAAAATGGATAAGGCCGATTACATAAGATACAAAGGGGCCTTTCCTGCAGTTCAGTGACGTGATTTGAGGAAGAGAAATAAAGAAATACGAGACTGCAATTTTAGCATACAAATAAGATTACATGAGAATTCTTTTAAATTGTCGTAAATAACTACAACTAGTCTTGATGTTGCATAGTCAGTTTACAAATCCACGCAAGAGCACTAGATTCAGTTTCACTCGTAATTTTTTTGCTTATAACTGACCAAATTACAGTAATACTACTGTTGGGGGCTCAGTATAGGAAGATTAGAAAAGTTTCTTTAGCTAGCTTCTTTGTTGTTTCAGTTTTTCCTAGAAACTACACTCAGTTCCGCAGGATTTCGTTAGCTCCTTTTCATCGAGGGACATGCGCTACTATCAGGAAGTGCACTCTTTGAGTTAAAGGCAATACACAGCCAGCGAAAAAGTCGTCGAGGCACATAAAACGAGTAACTTTTTCATGACAAGCACAATAGATAGTTGCGTCAGGAAGTACACACAAGCGGTTGTCCGTGTCGCCGATGCTCTACCTCAGGCGCCTCCCCTGCCTCGTCCCACTGGAGGTCTCGGTGTCCCAACTCCATATTTTTTTTAATCTCATGGGAAGTGTAAGTGGTGATTTTAAGAAGTACAAACGGTGACTAGAAAATAAAGATTGGGACCTCTTGTGCAAATGGTCCGAGAAGTATACATAATTGTCACGAACTACAACTACACATGTCAACATTGGGAAGAACAATTGAATAGTTTTAAGAAGTACACGGTCCGCCTTATATCGTAAAAAAATTAAAAAAAACTTTAATATCAAGGGCAGTACAAGCAGTGATTTCAAAAAGTACATGCGGTGACTACGGGAAGCACAAAGGGTCCAAAGAAAACCCTCCCAATAATTTGGGTATAGAAGTACAATTATCCGCCCCACATGAAAAATGTTGAGAAGTTCAATCAATTTTTTTTGGGACAAGTGAGGAAGCAAAAATTGTCAAGAAAAATACCAAAAGTCATCTGGAAAAAAACACAACTTTGATTTTAGCAAGTACACTCTTTTACATACTCATGTTCACTTGTTCCTATAAAAGAAGTGCAATCAAATTCGGGAGCATAGAATGAGATGAGAACCGAAAAACCAAAGAAGTATGTTATAGCATATGCTTCTCAGAGTTGTAGGTTCTAGTGGAATAAGAACTTATTTCACAAAGCGAAAGTTCACTAAAAAATGTTAAAATTCAGCAGGGAAGTACAAAGGGGTTGTATGGGCAATATAGACGAGTAGCAATGGGCAATACGATTACGGTATTCAAGAAGATACAATAGTGAAGTCATTTTAGTGCCCACTATATTCTTTATAGTCTCGGCAATACAAACATTTAGATCCGAGCAACCCTAAACACATACTGAAGTTTACTTCTTCCTATCAAGCAGTGGCGCAGAAATTTGTTCCGTCGACAAGTACACATGAGTAGCATCGGCAAATACAAAACGGATAGCATCGACAATACACACGAGTAGAATTGGAAGTACATCCCCTTCTCTAGAGCACCGCTAGACCTTCCCCGCGTGCGCTCGGCCAACTGACATTGGTGTCGCGCTATAAGTTGTCGTCGGTGCGCCTCCGCGGAACCTTGCTGCCAACAAGATCCACTGGTGCCCCACCATTGCTGGGTTCCTACTTGCCTCTCTACCAACTCCTGACCCGCGAACCGATGGCCTCTACCCATATGCGGCCGCCCCTGAAAAGCGCGGCATCGACCCACGCCCTGCCGGCCCTAGCCCGCATCCCGCTACCCCTCTTCCACGTGTCCCTTGTCGACAAAATCCACTTATTATAGGAAGTACAACAAAACCGACAAAATCCAAATGTAGAAAAAACAAAATAACCCTGTCATCCGCGAGGAAGTTTGAATACTTGATGACGAGAAGTAAAACCATTCAACACAGGTAGAACAACAACTTATTATAGGAAGTACAAGCAAACCGACAAAATCCTAACGCAGGAAAAACAAAATAATACCGTCATACGCGAGGAAGTTCAAATATTGGACAATGAGAAGTAAAACCATTCGACAAGAGCAGTACAACCACTTATTGTTGGAAGTACAAGAAAACCGATAAAATCCAAATGTACAAGAAAACAAAATAATCTCATCATCCGCGAGGGAGTTCAAATACTTAAACTGAGAAGTACAACCATTCAACACAAGCAGTAGACACACTTAATATAGGAAGTACGAGAAAACCGACAAAATCCAAATGTACAAAAAAAAGTCCAGTCATCTGCGGGAAGTGCAAGCCGTGATTCCGAGAAGTACAAGCATTGACTATAGAAAGCACAAGCAGAAACTACGAGAAGTACAAAGTGTTGAAATAAAAAAAAAATCATGTCATCTGTGAGGAAGTTCAAATAGTTGATGCTGAGAAGTATAGCCATACAACACGAGCAGTACACTCTCTTAATATATGAAGTACAAGAAAACCGACAAAATCCAATGTACAAACAACAAAAATAATCCCGTCACCCGCGAGGAAGTTCAAATACTTGACAACGAGAAGTACAACCATTCGGCACGAGCAGTACACCCACTTAATATAGGAAGTACAAGAAACCCGACAAAATCCAAATGTAGAAACAAATGAACAATCCCGTCATCTATGGGGAAGTACAAGCATTGATTTCGAGAAGTACACGCAGAGACTACATGAAGTACAAGCGGTAATTACAGGAACTAAAAGTGTTGAAAGAAAATACTCCCAGATAAGTTCACATAGCAACATTGTGAAGTTCAAACATTAAGATCCGGAAAGTGCAGAATCTCGTAAATAGAGTGTAGGAACAATCTGAATCATCATTCCGAAACACACATGTATAGTTTTTATAAAACAAACTAATATCAAAACATTTCCGAGAAGTACAACCATGAAGGCCAAGAAGTACAGGGGCATGTCGCAGGAAGTTCAGATGCGTACGGTTGTGCTGAGCATTTTATGTGGACGTGGAACTCAAACGGACACCGTCCGAGATAATTATAGTCGGTTTAGTGAATTTTTTTGTGAAACCGCGTTAAGAAGTACAACCGCATTGCCCAAGAAGTACAAGTTCACGTCGAGGGAAGTTCGATGCCCTGTTTTTACTGGGCGAAAATCTGTTGTACAAATATCATCGATTTGATCACCGACCAATTCAATTGTTGTCACCAAAAGCTTTATATGGTAGAGTATATGTCTAATTTCATTGCCCACATCATTTTACAACAAATAAATGGATCTAATCTATCAAATTCAAATCGTTATCTCGCAAAGTAAACCGGAAACATGATTTAAAACTTTGAAAATTATTTTTAAACCTTTCAGATTTGACAAAAATGGTAGATACAAAAAAGATGCGCCATTTTGACACCTTTCCAACCATATATCATTTCCATTGTTTAAATATACCACAAGGAAATCGCGGGACAATCATTCGGTACCCATGACATAAAACGGGCGAACAGTAATTCGAGTTATTGTCTTAAACAGTATGGAATTAGAGAAAACAACGTGAATGATAAAGTTGCATCTACTCCATAGCTTTCCAACGCCATATCATTTGCATCATTCCGATAAGAGGTTGGAAAAATTCGTCCAACTTACTATCCACCCATTTTTGAATACGTTTGAATTTCGGTATTTTCAAAATTATTCAAAAACCATTCAGAATTTGGAAAAACATAAAATACGAAATAGTTGCGAAATTTCATTATATTTCCAACCGTACACCATTTGCATCATTTGGATAAGCGATTCGAGAATTGAACTAAAAGTTTGTTTTATGGCCCTATAGAAATGTTTTTGTATTTTCAAAATTAAATTTAAATCGTACAAAATCTGTGAAAAGCGTGATCATGAAAAATTTGCGGTTTTTCATTATCTATCCAACGATATATCATTTGCACTATTCTAAAAAATGGTAGATACACTCAAATTATAATCAGCAGCTCTGAAGAAACGGGAAGTTCAAGTAAGTTCCGACATAAAGGTCAACACTGTTATCCGGGAAGTTCAACCTTGTGTCCAGGAAAGTTCAAGTCGGTGCTCAGCAACAGCCTAAGAAGTTCAGCGTTAAAGCTGAGAAGTACAACCATTCGACACAAGAAGTACATCCACTTTATATAGGAAGTACAAAAGAAACCGACAAAATCTAAATGTACAAAAACAAAAAAATCCCCTCATCCATGGGAAGTACAATCAGTGATTCCGAGAAGTACAAGCGGTGACTACAGGAAGTACATGCGGTAACTACGAGAAGTAGAAAGAGTTCAGATAAAAATTTATCAGTATTTCTGAATAGTTTCGTGAAACCGCACCGAAAAGTACAACCGTATTGCCCGAGAAGTACAAGCTCATGTAGAGAGAAGTTCAATTCTCTGTTTTTGCGAGGCGGAAATCTATTGTGCAAATCTCATTGATTTGATCACCAACCACTTCAATCATTGTCACCAAAAGCTTTATATGGTAGAGTATATGTCTAATTTTATTACCTACAACATTTTACAACAAATAAATGGATCTAATCCATCAAATTCAAACGTTATCCCACAAAATATACCGGAAACATGATTTCAAAACTTCTAAAATTAGTTTTAAACCGTTCGGATTCGGCAAAAATGGTAGATAAAAAAAGATGCGCCATTTTGACACCTTTCCAACCATATATCATTTCCATTGTTTAAATATACTGCATGGAATCGCGGGGAAATCATTCGGTGCCCGTCACATAAAAAAGGCGGACAGTAATTCGAGTTACTTTCTTAAACTGTAAGGATTTAGAGAAAATAATTGGAATAAGAAAGTTGCGCCTAGTCTATAGCTTTCCAACTCCATATCATTTGCATCATTCCGACATACGGTTGAAACAAATCATCCAAATTACCGTCCGCTCATATTTTGAGTACGTCCGAATTTCAGTATTTTCAATATTATTCAAAAACTGTGAGGATTTCGAAAAAACATAAAACATGAAAAAGTTGCGCAATTTCATTATCTATCCAACGATATATCATTTGCATAGTTTCGATTAGCGATTCGAAAATTGAACTAAAAGTTCTTTTTCTGGCCATATAGAAGCGTTTTCGTATTTTCAAAATTAAATTTAAACCGTGCAAAATCTGTGAAAAGTGTGAACATGAAAAATTTGCGTTTTTTCATTATCTATCCAACGGTATATCATTTGCATAGTTCCGACAAATGGTTGAGAAAATCGAGGTATAATCTGTACCTCTGAAGAAAACGGGAAGTTCAGGTAAGTTCGACAGAAAGTTGGACCCTGTTATCCGGGAAGTACAAGCTTGTGTCCAGAAAAGTACAAGTCGGTGCTCAGAATATTATTCTGCAAATGGTTGCAGATCGAATAGTGCTGGGTATATATATAATATATATATATATAGGTGTGCTATTCTCGAACCGGTTCGAGAATAACTATTCTCGAACCCTTTCTGAACTTCCCGGTACATGGATGTGAACTTCTTCTTCCCTGAATCTGAACTTCCTGACGGACTTCAATATTGTACAGGGCGAACTTCCAAAACTTTAGTCTAGTTTGAAGTGAACTTCAGAAAATAGCTATTTTCGAACCCTTTCTGAACTTCCCGGTATGTACATGTGAACTTCCTCACGGAACACCTATATTTCATGATCTGGCGGACATTGTTTTAGGGACAATTTTTTAACCAATTATCGGAATGATGCATATGATATAGCGTTGGAAAGATATGGAAATTTCGCATCTTTTATGTTACTATTGATTTTCCAAATTCTGTACGGTTTGAAAGTAATTTCAAATCTACCAACCTACGTTTTCGCGGATTTCTCTATTTTCCTACATATGTTTGGCTCTAGTTTCTAAACCGTTTGTCGGATTGATGCAAATAATATGTCGTTGGAAAGATATTGACTAGGCGCAACTTTTTCATGTTGAACATTTTCCCGAATTCGTTACGGTCTAAGAGCAGATTTGAAAATGCATGTTTCCGATTTTTTTAACTTCTCGTTTTTTCCACTAGTTCTTGGGTCGTATTTTTGAAGCGCTTCTCAGATTGTTGCAAATGATATGGCGCTAGAAAGATAATAATTAGATGCAACTTTTTAATGTTCAATATTTTCCCAAATTCCTAACAGTTTAAGATTAATTTTAGAAATACACAAAATCGAATATAACGCTGGCACGAGACATTTTAGAATTTGCTTGCTTAGTTTGATTAGGTGTGGCATGAAAGCACCTTGGAGTATTAGTAGAGTCATATCATTGTCAATTGCACGGGGCAGCAATCAATTTGGGTAACTAGAGGCCATGCACACAATTTTCATGCATATGATTTCCGCTCGGACAATCCCGACTAGTTGAACTACCCCGAATATGCGAGTGAACTTCTCGGACCGTGTTAGTGAACTTCCCATCGGAGTATAAATTCTTGATTTTGCATACGGTTTGTCGTAGTTTTCAAACTCTCGATCAAAATGATGCAAATGATACATCCTTTGGAAAGATATGAAAGAACTGCAAATTTTCATTTAGAACATTTTCCCAATTTTTTCATGGTTTAGGAGCGGTTTAAAATATACTAACGTATGCAATTCAAACTTCTCTGTTTTCGCTCTTTTTCCCTTAGTGGACTTCAATGTTTTGTATATCTAACCGCGGAAGCTTAAGGATTGAAATACTGGTGCATGGTTTTTTTAAATATATAGTGTATGGTTTTGTAGTTTTAGAAACCAAACTTCATTTATTTTTTAATATTTAGGAAAAAAATACAAGTGCTTACATTGTATATTTTTAGATGAAGCGAGTGGTCCCGGCATGCGGTACAAAGTCGTGGACTAAAGTTAACAAGTTCACATACATACATACTAAACTTCCACACATATATAAAGTGAGCTTCCCGAAACAAATTCAACAAAAATCTTAATAATAAGGGAACCTCACGTACATACAAACCGAACTTCCTAACAAATAAATAGGAATTTCACATAATAATTCTTTGAAACAAATAGCTAGAAGCATCACGAGAAAAAAATTAGTAGACACGGCAAACTTCCAAAACAAAAATAAGCTAACTTCATGTGGGGACAAGGTGAACTTTTTCTATTTGAAGTCAATGAACCGATCAATGCAAATATTGAATTAACATCGGGTGCTAGCTGTGCGCATATGAGATTGTCGGGCGGTTGTCAAAATCGAGTCCGCGGTGTGCTACATCATCGTTCGTACACCTGCTGGGGGCCTGCTGCCGTGTAGTGAGGCTCGGACTCGAGTTTGTCTAGGGGCCGCCCATTGTGTAAGGCCAAGAGCTTGGGATGGCAGCCATGTTGTTGGTGAGGTGCTCGTATCAACCCGGAAGCATTGGTGCTAGTGGACGCCCACGCTTGGCTTTGTGAACTCCCGTGTGTGGAAGGCACGCTCAATGAGACAGGACCATGGCTTCAAAGGTACCACAAACGCCATCTTAAGTGAGCTCCAAGTGTTGTTCCTGTAACAAAATGTAGTGTACTTTGTATGAGTGCCATGATTATACTTGGATCAACATGGGAAGACTATGGTCGGGACCGGAAGAGACGAGAAAATAAATACGAAAACCACAACGCGCTTCTACTTGCTATCACTAGGTACTCACTTCAATTATTTATCCTGTAATAATACCATGTGTAGATTCAGTCAAAGATCCCTTTTTCATAGTGAACTATGAGGAATAGAAGTGAACTTGCCTTTTTTATACGTAAGACAAGCACACATGAAATGGACTCCCGCAAAATAAAAAAGAGTGAACTTGACATTTTGAACAAAGTGAGCTGTAAGTATATATGGAGCGAAACCAACTTACAAATTAAAAAAAGGAATTTCACAATAAGGTGAATTGGACAAACAAAACTTCCCAACAATTAAATGCGAACTTCGCGATGGGTTTAAACCAACTCGTTAACCAATGTAAATATTTTTACTACCTCACATGAAATACTGAACTTGGCGAGAGCAGAAGTAGACTTTCTACGCGGAATAATTATGAACCGAACTTTCTAACAAATAAATATGAACTTCCAAAAAAAAAACAACCATTACTTGGTATTTTGAAATACACTCCCAAACAAATCAAGAATAGGGACCTCGAATGTAATCTTGACTGCAAGTATAAATTGTTCACTAGTTAATTACCTTAAGTGTAGTGTTGAAATCCCCGGAGAGTAATACCGGAGCACCATTCCACGTTATTTTGCCGAATGAACTTGGCGGTAATAAGCAAATGCACCAACTGCCTAAAATAAATTAAGCGTACAGAGTGACATTATCCTCTCTCGTTTTTTACGGGAACATGAACTTCCTCCTTCGACCTACGAGGCATGTCCAAACTGAACTTCAGAAAAATAAAAGTGTGAACTCCATCAAAAAATAAAAGAGTGAACTCCAGATGAGAATAGAGCGAACATCGCAAATATTCTAGCAGGAATATATAAAATGAAAATAGCAGTAGATATGAACTTGGCGAATTAAGAGAAGTTGGCTTCACAGATTAGGAGAAGTGAGCTTCACGGATTAGAAGAAGTGAGCTTCACGGATTATAAGAACTAGCAGGCATATATAAAATGAAAATAGCATTAGATGTGTCGCGAATTAAGAGAAGTGAGCTTCACAGATTAGGAGAAGTGAGCTTCACGGATTAGGAGAAGTGAGCTTCACGGATTATAAGAAGTGAGCTTCACAGATTATAAGAAGTGGCAGGAATATATAAAATGAAAATAGCAGTAGAAGTGAACTTCGCGAATTAAGAGAAGTGAGCTTCACAGATTAGGAGAAGTGAGCTAAGAGAAATCACCCAAGAAATTGTAATAATATCCGAAAAAGTTGTATATTGTGCTAGGTCATTATGCAGAATATCAAAACATGATGCTTTTTCATGATGCTTTTTTAGAATGGACTTGACTGGATAAAATGGGTGAACTCCCAACGAGGAAAAGGTGAACTTTCAAGAGAACTAACGTGAATTTCTTACCCATTTGTTTCTCGTAAAAATGAAATGAACTACCACAGGTTAAAATTTTAATTTTCCCAGGTGCAATTTTATACGCACCCTTAATGTGTTTTCATACTGTCAAGACTCAACACGATAAAACCATAACACTCAAAATGAACCTCGCTTGTATGTCATAGATAACGAAAAGATGCCAGTGAACTCTTATCTAAATTCACTTTCTATGAGCCGTCCCTTTTTATCTGAACTGAAGTTCTCGCTTCCTAATTTCACACACATATTGTGAGCTCCAGCTATAAGGGAATACACCACTAGAAATAATTCTAAAACTATCAGCAGTCCAGCGCCAAACCAGCAGTCGACAAAATTGAGCTTTCAAAAATAAAAACTTCTTGGAGATAGAAAAAATGAACTCATCAAATTACTATTGTAAACTCCTCACGGATGAAGTACACTGTCCGACATAAAAAAGATGAATTTTTCAACCAAGACTAAATAAACTTTGATGCGTTATACAGAGAAAACTTATGTTTTATAGAGATAGAAAATGTGAAACTCTCCGGCGAATCAACATAAGAGTAGCGCTGGTCAACTTGTTAAGATGAATAAGTGAACTTCAAAAATTTATCAAGTGCACTGTTGATTGTCTACTTCAAAACGAAGTCAAAACGAACTTCTTTTGCAAGTCAAAACGAAGTATTTTAAAAATCACTTAGTGGAAAAAGATGAACTTCCTGGTAAAATGAATCTGAACTTTTAGATAGACAAAATGTGTACTGCCAATCAATGACAATGTGAACTCATGGAGAAAGAGAGGTGAACTCCCCTTGAAATGTGAATTTAATTTTCCTAACAAATCAAATCGAGCTTTGCTTATTTGATGCACTGAACTAGTATGTTTCGCAAAATCAACTTTCATTTTGTTTTTGATGCAACGAGTTCAGCATAATCGATATGCTAAAAAAATAGCAGTTAAATATTAAAATCTCTGCGCTACCTAACAAGAAATATTGGATTCAATTGTTTTATACTTTTTAGTAAGCAACTAGACACTCCTACAAAACTAATATAGTTTGGTCACAGAATTATTCAACAAGCAAGTTTTCGATGAGAGCAACTCAGCGTATTTTGTTTTACCAAACTCCCATTCTCCCTGATCTTGTGAACTTTCACTGGAAATAGATGTGAACTTTGACTGCTCACGGAGGTTTCGAGCGGCCCAGCAAACAGAACTCACAAAATGCATTTTTTTTTATTTAAGCGAACTTTTAAAAATTGAGGTCAAACACTATCCTGGCAGTTTACAACTTAATATGCCACACTCACCGTACAATAGTTACACATCTGGTATAAAATGTGTAAAGTTCCTGCAACTATTCATTTGTTTTTAGATGAAAATGAAATTAACTTCCATGAGTTACAAAGAGAACTTTCCATGTGTTCAAAGTGAACTGGCTGAAAATAAGGTAATCTTTCAGCAAGATGAGGTGAACTACTGACTAATTCAAAGTGAACTTTCCAGGGCGTTCAAATAAACTTCCGGTATTCAAAGCAATGACTAGCGTGCACACACTAAATAAAGAGGATAAAAGGAATAGCACCAATGTGACTATGTGAGCACAGTCATGTAGTACTAAATTCTTTTTTTCATGTTATGTGATATGTGAGCCAAGCGAACTTCGTGTCACAAATAAGTTTACTTCCCAAACATAAATTTTTGATTTTCATGCATTCTTGCAATAAACCTGCTATCCGCACACACACCACATAGAACTGCTGCGAGAACCAAACTATGAACTTCCCAGCGAAAGGGGATGGTACATGGACTATTGGACGCAAATGATAAGCTGTAGTAGAGTTAATGGTTTCATTTATATTGTCTCATCCAGTACGCAATTATATTATATCATTTAGTAGACACCTAATTTTGTTGAGCTGTAAGAGAGTTTGTGTAAAGAGATAAACTTAGAGATGCAATTACCTTACAAAAAGGAGGTGACCCTGCGCCAAGGCTTCCTAGTTTTCTTTACACATAATCAAGAAGTTTACTTCTCCCAATGCATAACAACGAACTTAGGAAATAGTGAATATAAAGGAATTATCCATCCCATTGCCTGCAATATTAGAAATGAACTTCACCAATAGTCCATCTAGAATGAATAATCTAAACTTAAATATTAGGAGAAGTGAACTTCATGAATAATCCATCTAGAATGAATAATCTAAACTTAAATATTAGGAGAAGTAAACTTTCACGAATTGGAGAAGTGAGCTACACGTATTTGCAAAAGTGAACTCCACGGATTAAAAATGTGAATTAACAAGTTAACATCGGGCTATCTAATGAATCTAACTTCCGGGAAATACGAGAAGTTAACCTTGCTCCATGAAAAAGTGAATTTTGTTCTTTTTCTAGCAACCATGCATCTACACGTACATACAGGACATAAACATTTTTTCATACGGAGTAACTACTGGAGCTTTCAAGAGTGAACTACTAAAGCTAGCCATGTATGTATCATCCATTCATATGCATTTTTCCTTGCTGGTACATCCATATCGACATGCAAAAAAAGGCAGGGAATCCAATATTAATGCCAACAGGTATAGCATAAATCAGATTCAATGTTACCCTCTGCTTTGACAACACCAAGTATGCACCGTCACATAGTTCCTGCGTAATAACTAGTCGCGAATGAACCAAACTGTGTGGAGGTGAACTTCGAGGATGCTCACGGTGAATTTCCCAACCGAGCACGAGTGGTTACCGGAGGGAGGCGGCGCGGCCCGGGACGCTCAAGCATTGCAGCTAGCGAGACCATAATCCAAGCACAATCTGAACATTGAACTACATGTTAGTGAACTTCCCAAGACTAAAGGCAGACATCACCGCTACTTATTCCATGGTGGCAGCTTTGAAGGCTTCTCTTATTTTCCATCAAATCTTAAACGTCCATGAACTTCTCAAATTTAACAAGTGTATATTATATGGACTTTTCTTACAACTTTTACAAGAAAGGTGGACTTGTTGGGTTCATGAGAAGGCTTCTCTTAGTTCGCAGGACGGTGAGAATTATGCATCGAAAAGAGGCGCTTACGACGAAGAGGAGGCCGCAATGGAGGGGAAGCTGCAGCCGTAACGAGCTGAACCCGTGTTCCTCGGGCATGACACCTATGCCACGAGAAAAATTTGAGCATTAGTTAGCATAGCATCCAACATAGGAGAGGGGGAATGGATTCGACAATGTAACTAACACTAGGATAGATTCCAAACAAAAGTGGAAAGTAACAGCGCGCTACAGACAAGATATGCCGAGAGGAGATATGTGACGAGACAAACGAATCTGCAACTTAAACAGAGCAGCTGGTATGGTACCCGTGGCTAAATTCGGTGGAATCGATGCTGGGCAGCAGCATGGGAACCTAACTCGTACACATGGTTTAAACCCAAACCAATCTGAGCAGGTTGTATGGAAGGTCGGAACTGCCCGGATGGCTGAATTCGCCGGCAGTTGTGAGCGAATTACGACGGGAACGAAATCTTAAGCAAGAAAATCAAGTGAAAACAAGCATCTTTCTCTTAAATGATAATACCTGCCAGGTTGCATTGACGGTTTCTGCAATTTGTTCCCCACAATACTTTGCAAACAAAAACAAGCCGGTTAATTACTAGCATATGAATCTAAAACCGTAGACATACTTTACATGCTTCATAGGCAATGCAGATAAGTGCACATGTATCACTACGTTATAACATCAAGCAATCAGAACTTCAAGTGCCGTACGTGAGCTACTATATTAACATTATTTGAGCACACAGGTATTGCTCATCTGTTTTCGATCCATCCCATCAGAACCAAGAGCTAGCTAGTAAGATAACTTAGCTGAACAAACAGTTGGTGGAGATTCAGAACAAGAAAACGTACCAACCCATATGCAGTTCAGAAGCACCCTCGTACAGGTTCAGTACCTGCGTCAGCTGCATTCTTGTGCATCAGCACGCATCATGCCGGGAGCAGCGGTGGTCCACTCAGGTTCCGGCGGTGGTACAGGTTCCGGCCATGGAGTTCAAAGTGGCGGCCATGGCGTCCTCCTTGACGGGTCAGAAAATGGGAGAAGGAGGGATGGCGAAGGGGGTGGCTAGCCGGGGAAGAGATCTCGCCGGAAGGGGTGGTACGCGGCGTGGCCGACCAAGGCAGGGGCCATGCGCTAGGTGGTTGGCCGTGGTAGGGAGCTGGCCGGCAAGGGGCGACGCGCGGGGTTGCCAATCGATCCAGATTGGGGCTGGAACCGGCAGCAAGGATGGTGGGGAACCTGCGGCTGGTAGAGGCGTGGGGCTGCGGTGGAGTTGGGCCGCCGACGGGGAAGAAGGCGATGCGGGAGATGGGATCGGGCGGCGCGATGCCCCAACCGGAAGAAGGTGGGGAAATTTTGGGGCAGGCGTGCGCGAGGAGGGGTTGAGAGAGCTTGTCGTGGGTGGGCGGGGGTTGGTTCAGTGTCGGGTCCGGTGGGTTTTTTCGGGTTCATTGCTGGGGGTTCGAGAATAGCTATTCTAGAACCCCTCTTAAGGGGGGTTCGAGAATAGTTGGGCTCTATATACCAAACGTGTATTTCGTACATACCTGGAGTGTACGTGTCTAAATTACACATACCTAAGGTTTACATACCTAACATCTACACATACAAGTTACACATACCTAACATTTACATACTTAACATACACACATGCAAGTTACACATACCTAACATATATATACACGTATCAGTGTACGTACACCTTAGGTATGCAATACCTTAAGTATGTATCACTTGAGTATGCATATCTTAGGTATGTATACCTTAGGTATGTGTAACTTAGGTATGTATACCCTCAGGTATGTGTACTACAAAGCAAAAATACGCGTATCTACGTATGGTGCCCGGGCACCTAGGAGCACCATGGACGTGGTTTTGGTACGTAACCTTACCCCAGCGCTAGATGTCATCACAATCCATCTGCTTTGAGATTGATACTTTTCTTTCCTAATAGTTCCTAGTGTGACCCATAGAAAAGGAATGAAATTGGATTTCTCTCTCCTTGTTGGGGCACATGCACATGTGGTGTGCAGAAAATTTGAATCGGGTTTCTATTTCTATGCACTGTGCGATGTGAGGATTCCTATTGAATTCAAAAAACGACCTACTTATAAGTAGTCCTTCAGAGCAGTGGGCCATGACCAGTATGTAATTCAAATCAAGCGGGACATGCCAACAACTGGGTATATATAGCAGGTCTTGATCAAACCGTTTTCTTGTTATGGAAATTTTTCATTCAAACTGGGTGGTATTGACATAGGCATCCCCAATGGGCCTGCCGAAGATGGTACCCGGGGTTTACTGAAGGCCCACGACCCGAAGTTTTTGAAGCCTGGAAGCCCAGTATGTAGTTTGGAAATATAGAGTTGTATTAGGAATAATGACTTGTAACTATTACGGGACGAACTCAAAGAGTCTCCCGGACTTTGTAACTTGTACATCACGAAACACTCGGCTCCGCCTTCTATATAAGGGGGAGTCGAGGGTCAAAGAGAGGATCGATTTCATTGTCAACATAACCCTAGTTTTTAGCAGTCGAGTACTTTTCCGGCTGAAACCTTCGAGATCTACTTGCCCATTACCCCTGAAAACCCTAGTCTACAATCTGTAGGCATTGACAAGTTAATCCCTTGTCAATTGGCGTTGTCTGTGGGAACTAAAGGCGACAAGGAACTGATCTCGATGGCACGATCAACATCGTCGACATCTTCGGTGGCAAGCAACGGGATGGACAGAGGTAAACAGATCAAAACTGGTCTAGTCGATTTTGTTCCTCACCCGCCCTCCCGTTTGGATGCATATACGTATCTGGAGGAGCCTATGGAGATGACGTTCGGGAGGTTCCACTTCCGCGTCGGAAAAGAGGGATCATATCGTCTCGAGGTTCCAATTTCGTCGGGATCGTCGGTGGTCGATTACGATCTTACGGAATCATCGTCATCATTCAAGACGGGAGCCGAGGAGATCTCGTCGCCACGCTTTCCCAGGGACGTGGCAAGCGGAGAACTCATCAAGATCTTCGGCAGCATGTCCTTCGAGTCCTCCAGTATAAGCAGCGATTCAGACAGCGTCGACAGCTTCAACTTCATCGACAGATCTACTTCTGTTCGGGAGGTCTTCACCGATCTATACGACGGTGTCACCAATCCCAGCAAAATTCAAGCTTCAAAATATCATCATGTTTATGTAATTGGAGAACCAAGTCGCCCGCAAGAGGAGACATCAGAGGCTTTCGATAATTTGGGAAATCCATATATCGATCCCGCTGATCTTACGCGAGGCCTGGGCACTAAGTACGTCGGGCCCGCGGAACGACAGATGGTGCAACTTCCACAAGCGGCCTGGGATAGAGCCGCAAAAGCTATGGATGGCACAGAGCCGATGAATACAACTGCTACGTTCGAAGAATTGCAAGCATACCAATATAGACTCGCCCGTGCTGGACGAGAACTCGAAAAGCAAGCAATGAGCTCAA
>NW_025900471.1:0-64232 GCF_022539505.1 Lolium rigidum | reverse complement strand
CGGAGACGTATCACAACCATACTGAAGACGAAGCCACTTGGGAGCGGGAGGAAGACATGAAGAAAGAATACCCAGATCTCTTTAGTACCTAACTTTTCTTTAAGATCTCGGGACAAGATCTTTTGTAAGGGGGAAGGGTTTGTAACATCCCAAATTTCAATAAAAGAGAGAAGAAGAATTCCAGAGATCCAAAATTCAGAACCAACAAAAACTTTTCCTGCATATAGTGCCATGCATAGGACTTGTGCATTTGAGTGATATGCCATGATGATTGTTATTATGTTTTTGTGCTAAACTCTAAAACCCTAAAGTGATCCAGAGAAGATCACAAACCAAATAAAATAAAAGAGAAGGGAATCAAATAAGAAAACCCTAAACCCTCACATATGGTTTATGCCATCTTTGCAAATCTTTACCTTAGACCTTTTTGGTCTTCACCATTAGTTGTACTATGTTACTAAACACTTAGTACAACTTTTGGAATCAAAGAAACCCAAAACAAATCAAATCCAAACTCAAAATGGGATCACATATGATAATGGTCAAAACTGCCATTTATAATCTGGTCCCTACTTTGAGCCTTTGCAATTCAAGTTTTTCAAACTAAACAAGTCCCATTCTTTGCACTACATCTTAGTACACAACAAGGTGAACAACTTCTGTAAAGCTCACCACATCAAAATCTTCTTGGATCAAAAGTTAGGAGCAAGCCAAGTGGAGACTTTGAAACTTTGGCAAGATCATCTATTTTCAAAATTTGATCAAACCCTGCCCTCTCTTGATCATCACTTGACCCAGCCATGACCCCTGGACCCCACCCTACCTAGCCCATGCATGGAGACACCATGGACACGGCCAAACATGGCGTGGCCATGGCCATGTCGGCCACGTTCCACCTCGACGACCACCTCTCTCTCCCTAGCTCTCCAGCCCGCGCCACCTTGCCAAACAGGTTGCCATTGATCTCCTGAGATCGCCCGTACCCGCCGTTGAACGAGAGGACGCCGACACGACCCGGACGGAGCGCGCCCACGACGCTCCAGGTACGCCGCCAACGGCATGGCGACGTCACCAGTGCACGGACGCGCGCGACACGGGCACGCGTCGTTCGCCGTACTCCGCTCGCCCTGGTACTTGTCTCGCCACGCGGAGCTCGCCGGACACGCTCGCGTCACCCCCTAGCGCCTACCGCCGCCGGAGAGGATGCTTCCTCCCGCCACGGCCGTGGCAGTACACGCGCTCGCCCAACCACTTTACGCCTCGCATTGACGTGCCATGGACGCTCGGAGATTCGCCGTACCGTCGCGATCACCGCGGCGTCATCGCCTAGCTCCCTAGCTCACCGGAGACGCCACGCCCACGACGACCCTCACCCTGCCCCGCAGCACTCTCTCCCTCCTATAAATAGAGGACTCCCCGGACCAAACCAAGCACACCACCATGACCACCATCCTCCACTACTTCTCCTCGCACCGTTAGCCACCTCAATCGACGCCGGAGCAGCTCCAATTGGAGGATCGGAGCCGCGGAAGCCCTGGTGAAATCGCCGTCGATCCAGGCCACCTCGAGCTCCGCCGCTGCTACAGGCTGCCTCGCCGTCGTCTACAACTTCATCACGCACACTGCCAACCCTAGCTGGAGCCACCGTAAGCTCGCCGACCCCCTACCCCCGCTGTGTCTGCGGCACGATCTCGCTATAGATGACGATGGCCCTGTGTCGTCCGATCCCACTCTAATCCGACGCTCCCCTTTGATCCATACCGATTCGGCTTTTAAGAGTCGCTGACGAGTGGCCCCCACTCTGTCAGGCGGCCCACTCGCACGAGCTGCGTTGCTGGGCCGTTTCTCTCTATTTCAAACTGATTCGGCCTAGTTTTGTTTCCCGCCGGCCCTTTTATTCAAAAATAGTTTAAATCAATTCAATTCAATTCAATACTGGCTCCCACTTTGAAAATCCATAGAATCTGTTTGGCTTGGCCAAATTTAGCAAACCTGATATTGTTGGAAAGCGATGGCAAAGTTCTACAACATGCCACTGGTCTCACCTTGAGATCTGTTGTAGAAATAATGTGCCAAAAAGAACAAGCCAGGGACTTCTGCACATTCATTTAAATCTTAAAAATCAACCAAAATAGTTATTCAGTTAATTCCAACTCCAATAGCTCACATTTGACTTACACTAATTGTTTCTGCAAGAAAATGGTGTGGTCACTTTGCATGATCATGCCTTAGTTTAATTAATGGACAATATGGCTAGTTTTCTTTAAGTGATATTGTCCAAAACTATTATGCAAATCATATGAAGTATTTTACTTCATTTAAATCTTGTCCCAAGTGAATTCATGTGATGTTTGAACCCCTGGTCAAACACTCTTTTATGAAATACTTGTAGATTTAAATCATTTGTAGAATTATTAAATAGTATGAGGTGGTCTACCTCATTTAAATCATTCTCTCAAATGATGATGATGAATGGTTGACTTAAGTCAACATGCATTCATGTATGATTATGTGAGAAATTAAATCTTAAGAAGAGTCAATGAGAGGAAATTATTTTCCTCAAAAACTAAATGGAAACCTTTATATACCTATGTAATGAGAGGAAATCAGTTTTCTTCAATAAAGCAAACCAATGCACCTAATTGTGTTATGTGTGTGATTAGAATAGTTTGTGTGAAGTGATGATGTGCTTAGTATAGCTGATGGCGTGTATTTCACACGTTCGTTGGGCAACCCCAAGAGGAAGGTATGATGCGCACAGCAGCAAGTTTTCCCTCAGAAAGAAACCAAGGTTTATCGAACCAGGAGGAGCCAAGAAGCACGTTGAAGGTTGATGGCGGCGGGATGTAGTGCGGCGCAACACCAGGGATTCCGGCGCCAACGTGGAACCTGCACAACACAACCAAAGTACTTTGCCCCAACGAAACAGTGAGGTTGTCAATCTCACCGGCTTGCTGTAACAAAGGATTAACCGAATTGTGTGGAAGATGATTGTTTGCGAGAGAAAACGAGTAAAACAAGTATTGCAAGCAGATTTGTATTTCAGTATTAAAAGAATGGACCGGGGTCCACAGTTCACTAGAGGTGTCTCTCCCATAAGATAAAAGCATGTTGGGTGAACAAATTACGGTCGGGCAATTGACAAATAGAGAGAGCATAACAATGCACATACATGTCATGATAAGTATAGTGAGATTTAATTGGGCATTACGACAAAGTACATAGACCGCCATCCAACTGCATCTATGCCTAAAAAGTCCACCTTCGAGGTTATCGTCCGAACCCCCTCCAGTATTAAGTTGCTAACAACGAGACAATTGCATTAAGTATGGTGCGTAATGTAATCAATAACTACATCCTCGGACATAGCATCAATGTTTTATCCCTAGTGGCAACAAGCACAACATAACCTTAGAACTTTCCGTCACTTGTCCCGGTGTCAATGCGGGCATGAACCCACTATCGAGCATAAATACTCCCTCTTGGAGTTACTAGCATCAACTTGGCCGAGCCTCTACTAATAACGGAGAGCATGCAAGATCATAAACAACACATATGCAATAACTTGATAATTAACATAACATGGTATTCTCTATCCATCGGATCCCGACAAACACAACATAGAGTATTACAGATAGATGATCTTGATCATGTTAGGCAGCTCACAAGATCCAACAATGAAGCACGATGAGGAGAAGACAACCATCTAGCTACTGCTATTGACCCATAGTCCAGGGGTGAACTACTCACTCATCACTCCGGAGGCGACCATGGCGGTGTAGAGTCCTCCGGGAGATGAATCCCCTCTCCGGCAGGGTGCCGGAGGAGATCTCCAGAATCCCCCGAGATGGGATTGGCGGCGGCGGCGTCTCAGTAAGGTTTTCCGTATCGTGGTTTTTCGCATTAGGGGTTTCGCGACGGAGGCTTTAAGTAGGCGGAAGGGCAGGTCGGAGGGCCGACGAGGGGCCCACACCACGGGCGGCGCGGCCCCCCTTGGCCGCGCCGCCTTGTGGTCCGGCCACCTCGTGGCCCCACTTCGTATGCTCTTCGGTCTTCCGGAAGGTTCGTGGCGAAATAGGCCCCCGGGTCTTGATTTCGTCCAATTCCGAGAATATTTCGTTACTAGGATTTCTGAAACCAAAAACAGCAGAAAACGAGCAATCGGCACTTCGGCATCTTGTTAATAGGTTAGTTCCGGAAAATGCACGAATATGACATAAAGTGTGCATAAAACATGTAGGTATCATCAATAATATGGCATAGAACATAAGAAATTATCGATACGTCGGAGACGTATCAAGCATCCCCAAGCTTAGTTCTGCTCGTCCCGAGCAGGTAAAACGATAACAAAGATAATGAAGTGACATGCCATCATAACCTTGATCATACTATTTGTAAACATATGTAGTGGATGCAGCGATCAAAACAATGGTAATGACATGAGTAAACAAGTGAATCATAAAGCAAATACTTTTCATGAATAGTACTTCAAGACAAGCATCAATAAGTCTTGCATAAGAGTTAACTCATAAAGCAATAAATCAAAGTAAAGGTATTGAAGCAACACAAAGGAAGATTAAGTTTCAGCGGTTGCTTTCAACTTGTAACATGTATATCTCATGGATAATTGTCAACATAGAGTAATATAACAAGTACAATATGCAAGTATGTAAGAATCAATGCACAGTTCACACAAGTGTTTGCTTCTTGAGGTGGAGAGAGATAGGTGAACTGACTCAACATAAAAGTAAAGAGAATGGTCCTTCAAAGAGGAAAGCATCGATTGCTATATTTGTGCTAGAGCTTTTATTTTGAAAACATGAAACAATTTTGTCAACGGTAGTAATAAAGCATATGAGTTATGTAAATTATATCTTACAAGTTGCAAGTCTCATGCATAGTATACTAATAGTGCCCGCACCTTGTCCTAATTAGCTTGGACTACCGGATCTTTGCAATACACATGTTTTAACCAAGTGTCACAATGGGGTACCTCCATGCCGCCTCGTACAAAGGTCTAAGGAGAAAGCTCGCATTTTGGATTTCTCGCTTTTGATTATTCTCAACTTAGACATCCATACCGGGACAACATGGAAAACAAATAATGGACTCCTCTTTAATGCATAAGCATGTGGCAACAATTATTATTCTCATATGAGATTGAGGATATATGTCCAAAACTGAAACTTCCACCATGATTCATGGCTTTAGTTAGCGGCCCAATGTTCTTCTCTAACAATATGCATGCTCCAACCATTAAGGTGGTAGATCTCTCTTACTTCGGACAAGACGGACATGCATAGCAACTCACATGATATTCAACAAAGAATAGTTGATGGCGTCCCCGAAGCATGGTTATCGCACAACAAGCAACTTAATAAGAGATAAAGTGCATAAGTACATATTCAATACCACAATAGTTTTTAAGCTATTTGTCCCATGAGCTATATATTGCAAAGGTGAATGATGGAATTTTAAAGGTAGCACTCAAGCAATTTACTTTGGAATGGCGGATAAATACCATGTAGTAGGTACGTATGGTGGACACAAATGGCATAGTGGTTGGCTCAAGTATTTTGGATGCATGAGAAGTATTCCCTCTCGATACAAGGTTTAGGCTAGCAAGGTTATTTGAAACAAACACAAGCATAAACTAGTACATCCAAACTTACATAAAAGACATATTACAAGCATTATAAGACTATACATTGTCTTCCCTGTTGTTCAAACACCTCACTAGAAAATATCTAGACTCTAGAGAAACCACTCATGCAAACCAAATTTTAAAAAAACTCTATGTATTTCTTCACTAATAGGTGCAAAGTATATGATGCAAGAGCTTAAACATGAGCACAAAAATTGCCAAGTATCACATTATCCAAGACATTTTACCAATTACTACATGTAGCATTTTCCGTTTCCAACCATATAACAATTAACGAAGCAGTTTCAACCTTCACCATGAAAATTAAAAGCTAAGAACACATGTGTTCATACGAACCAGCGGAGCGTGTCTCTCTCCCACACAAGCATTTATTCAAACAAAAACAAAAACAAGAAACATACAGACGCTCCAAGTAAAGTACATAAGATGTGACCGAATAAAAAATATAGTTTCAAGAGAAGGAACCTGATAATTTGTCGATGAAGAAGGGGATGCCTTGGGAATCCCCAAGCTTAGATGCTTGAGTCTTCTTGAAATATGCAGGGGTGAACCACCGGGGCATCCCCAATCTTAGAGCTTTCACTCTTCTTGATCATAGTATATCATCCTCCTCTCTTGACCCTTGAAAACTTCCTCCACACCAAACTCGAAACAAACTCATTAGAGGGCTAGTGCATAATTAAAAATTCACATGTTCAGAGGTGACACAATCATTCTTAACACTTCTGGACATTGCTCAAAGCTACTGGAAGGTAATGGAACAAAGAAATCCACCCAACACAGCGAAAGAAGCAATGCGGAATAAAAGGCAGAATCTGTCAAAACAGAACAGTCCGTCAAGACGAATTTTAAAAGGGCACCAGACTTGCTCAAATGAAAATGCTCAAATCGAATGAAAGTTGCGTACATATCTAAGGATCACTCACGTAAATTGGCATAATTTTCTGAGCTACCTACAGGGAATTAGGCCCAGATTCGTGACAGCAAGAAATCAGTTTCTGCGCAGTAATCCAAATCTAGTATGAACCTTACTATCAAAGACTTTACTTAGCACAACAATGCAACAAAACTAAGATAAGGAGAGGTTGCTACAGTAGTAAACAACTTCCAATACACAAATATAAAACAAAATACTGTAGCAAAATAAACACATGGGTTATCTCCCAAGAAGTTCTTTCTTTATAGCCATTAAGATGGGCTCAGCAGTTTTAATGATGCACTCGCAAGAAATAGTATTTGAAGCAAAAGAGAGCATCAAGGGGAAAATTCAAAACACATTTAAGTCTAACATGCTTCCTATGCATAGGAATCTTGTAAATAAACAAGTTCATGAAGAGCAAAGTAACAAGCATAGGAAGATAAAACAAGTGTAGCTTCAAAAATTTCAGCACATAGAGAGGCATTTTAGTAACATGAAAATTTCTACAACCATATTTTCCTCTCTCATAATAACTTTCAGTAGAAACATGAGCAAACTCAACAATATAACTATCACATAAAGCATTCTTATCATGAGTCTCATGCATAAAATTATTACTCTCCACATAAGCATAATCAATTTTATTAGTAATAGTGGGAGCAAATTCAACAAAGTAGCTATCATTATTATTCTCATCATCAAATATAGGAGGCATATTGTAATCATAATCAAATTTATCCTCCATAACAGGTGGTACTAAAAGACTACTATCATTATAATCATCATAAATAGGAGGCAAAGTATCATCAAAGTAAATTTTCTCCTCAATGCTTGGGGGACTAAAAATATCATGCTCATCAAAGCCAGCTTCCCCAAGCTTAGAATTTTCCATATCATTAGTAACAATGGTGTTCAAAGCGTTCATACTAATATGTTCCATAGGTTTTTTAATTTTCGCATCAAACCATCCATGTCTTAAATCAGGAAATAGAATAAGAAGCTCATTGTTGTCCATTATGCCAAACTAGTGTAAACAAGAAACAAAAAGATGCAATTGCAGGATCTAAAGGAAATAGCTTCGAGTACTTACAACGGCGAAAATAGCTTAGTAGCCGAGATCCGGAGTGTGAGTACCTTTTACCTTTCCTCCCCGGCAACGGTGCCAGAAAATATGCTTGATGGCGTGTATTTCACACGTTCGTTGGGCAACCCCAAGAGGAAGGTATGATGCGCACAGCAGCAAGTTTTCCCTCAGAAAGAAACCAAGGTTTATCGAACCAGGAGGAGCCAAGAAGCACGTTGAAGGTTGATGGCGGCGGGATGTAGTGCGGCGCAACACCGGGGATTACGGCGCCAACGTGGAACCTGCACAACACAACCAAAGTACTTTGCCCCAACGAAACGAGTGAGGTTGTCAATCTCACCGGCTTGTCGTAACAAAGGATTAACCGAATTGTGTGGAAGATGATTGTTTGCAGAGAAAACGAGTAAAACAAGTATTGCAGACAGATTTGTATTTCAGTATTAAAAGAATGGACCGGGGTCCACAGTTCACTAGAGTGTCTCTTCCATAAGATAAAAGCATGTTGGGTGAACAAATTACGTCGGCAATTGACAAATAGAGAGAGCATAACAATGCACATACATGTCATGATAAGTATAGTGAGATTTAATTGGGCATTACGACAAAGTACATAGACCGCCATCCAACTGCATCTATGCCTAAAAAGTCCACCTTCAGAGTTATCGTCCGAACCCCTCCAGGTATTAAGTTGCTAACAACGGACAATTGCATTAAGTATGGTGCGTAATGTAATCAATAACTACATCCTCGGACATAGCATCAATGTTTTATCCCTAGTGGCAACAACACAACACAACCTTAGAACTTTCTATCACCGTCCCGGTGTCAATGCAGGCATGAACCCACTATCGAGCATAAATACTCCCTCTTGGAGTTACTAGCATCAACTTGGCCAGAGCCTCTACTAATAACGGAGAGCATGCAAGATCATAAACAACACATATGCAATAACTTGATAATTAATATAACATGGTATTCTCTATCCATCAGATCCCGGAAAACACAACATAGAGTATTACAGATAGATGATCTTGATCATGTTAGGCAGCTCACAAGATCCAACAATGAAGCACGATGAGGAGAAGACAACCATCTAGCTACTGCTATGGACCCATAGTCCGGGGGTGAACTACTCACTCATCACTCCGGAGGCGACCATGGCGGTGTAGAGTCCTCCGGGAGATGAATCCCCTCTCCGGCGGGGTGCCGGAGGAGATCTCCGGAATCCCCCGAGATGGGATTGGCGGCGGCGCGTCTCGGTAAGGTTTTCCGTATCGTGGTTTTTCGCATCGGGGGTTTCGCGACGGAGGCTTTAAGTAGGCGGAAGGGCGAGTCGGAGGGCCGACGAGGGGCCCACACCACGGGCGGCGCGGGCCCCCTTGGCCGCGCCGCCGTGTGGTCCGGCCACCTCGTGACCCCACTTCGTATGCTCTTCGGTCTTCTGGAAGGTTCGTGGCGAAATAGGCCCCTGGGTCTTGATTTCGTCCAATTCCGAGAATATTTCGTTACTAGGATTTACGAAACCAAAAACAGCGAGAAAACAAGAATCGGCACTTTGGCATCTTGTTAATAGGTTAGTTCCAGAAAATGCACGAATATGACATAAAGTGTGCATAAAACATGTAGGTATCATCAATAATATGGCATAGAACATAAGAAATTATCGATACGTCGGAGACGTATCAATAGCCTTTGAGCTTGTTGAGTGATTATACCTCGTATCTAAATTTAGATGCTAGCACCGGAGAATACCAGGAAGAAGGAGGTTGCTACCAAGAAGAAGAAGAGGAGAACTTTGAGAACTACCAAGGCAAGCTAATACTCTTGCAAAGTGCAAAGCTCCTTTGGGGCAAGGCACCATGATTCTTACCTTTCTTATCATAAGCCTATCCCAAGTCTTTACCCTACAAGTTTTTACTTGTTATTTAAGAGTTACTTTAAATAGTTGATTTTGGTCTAAGTGAAGAAGATTACTAGAGTAGCAAAGTTAGTCTCAAGCTAGCCAAGCAAGATAGCACCCCTCATGATTAGTGCTAGTGCTAAATACTAAAACTTGACTACTCTAGATGGGAACATGTGACTTGAGTTGAACTTGAAACCTTGGAATGATGAATCATTCCATTGACTGATTTTTGAAGATATTTTGACCAAGAGAAGATGGTGATTTTTAATATAAAACTGATATTGGTTTGAATGCGATACCTTTCCAATTTTGAGTACCCCCACAATACCTGATTATGGGTAGGGCTTAACTGGAAGTTTATGCATCTTAGTATGAGTTCCCTCTGAACACACATCATAGGGGTTATGCCGAGGCTACCTCCGTTGTTGATGAATGATGTGAATTGAGGTGAATTGTACGGCCAAGCCCTGTGCAGTTCCCAGGTTGACAGTTGGTCTTCACTGGGAGGCCAAGCTCATGGGGAGAGGTGCTCATACTAGTGTTTGTAAGTGAAAGGTTATGGTTGATGATCCGCGTACTGTGTTACGATGATTCGGGGTTATCCCGACGGATGAAATCAAATTTTGTGGCACAAGTGTGCAACCTCTGCAGAGTGTAAATCTATTCGAATAGCCGTGTCCACGGTTACGGACGGTTGGAAAGGCCATACAGTTTCCTGTGTCAGATTTTAGAAAATGTTGGTGAAATGAATGGTAACTTGGTGACTTGTTTGAATGACATCAAATGTTGTGGGGATGACACTAATGTTCCCACATGAGTTAGTTAGCATTGGAATAAGTCTTTTTCAAATACTTGTGAACTAAAATTGGCTTTATGCAAACTAAACTAGAGCTTAGCACCCTCTCACTAGAATTAGTAGCACTTACATTAGTACTAGTTTTGCGAGTACTTAAAGTACTCACGGCTTTGTCCCTGGCTATTCAAATGGCCAGAGTATGAAGATGAATAGAACTACCAAGGAGATGACCAGCAGGATGCCTACGACAACTAGGAGTCTTCCGACGTCAAGCGTTGGCCTGTGGACTAGAGAGTCCCTTTATCTTTACGCTTCCGCTATGAACTTGTGTTTGTTCGTTGATCAATAGATCAACTATTTGTGTAATATGGATCCTTTGATTCAAGTTGGAAGACAATATGGTTTGTAATAAATGATGACTGTGATACTTAACTATTATGCCTCGCAACAACAATATTCCTAGGATTGCGATGAATGACATAATAGGCATCTGGACTTAAAAATCCGGGTGTTGACAGTAGGTTTAAATTTTTTGGGCGGCATCGTCTCACGGATCTTGTAGCTTAAGCAATCGGCCCCCCTTAGCTCGCCGTCGTACTCTTGGCTTTCATCTGAGGCGTCACTGTCGTATTCCTCCCTAGCGGCGCGCCGTCGCCTGGCTTTATCGATTCTACTCTGGGTGATTTCATCCCGAGCATCCCTCGAGCGATGTTTTGAACCACTGGCTTGTAACGTGGTCTTTTCCTTCCGTGGGACCAAGTTTTCTCCTAATATTGCGAGGCTTTCTAATGCCTCCCGGTGAGCTTGAGCCATAGAACCTTCGGGTCGTTGATTAATGAGGTACGCCGCGAGATTGGCAGTTGCTCCCTCGGCGGTCTTCGGCCGTAGCATACCCGCGGTGTCCGTAGTCATGAAGGACTTGGACAGGTTCGATGTGATTTCTCTAGCATCATCTTCCGAAAGCCTGGATAACCTCGATCGATGCTTCCCTACGCCTTGACTGCTTCGGGAGGCGCTTCCTCGTGAACCCCTTCATCGTTCGCTAGATTGTTCTGCGGAGAATAGACGTTTCTCGAGGGTGGCCTGCTCTTTTGATAGACGCTCCCGGTTTTTCTCCAGTATAGAGCGATAGGCATTGAGGGTTCCAACCAAAGTTCCAGCAAGGAGTGTTGTGTTATTAAGCACGGTTGCTCTGGCCGCTGCCCATTCTTCCTCCGCGATAGTATTATCGTTGTTGTTGTTACTAGCGCTGTTTTCAAAACTTAGCCGCCTGCTAGAGCGAGGGGTGTGATCTCCGTCTCCCCTATTCCTTGCGTTTCCCGTGTTATTGGCGGCATAAACTTGGTGGTGCGCCGCTTTCCAGGTGACCCCCTTGACAACGCTGCCGACACTGTCCTCTCCCGATGAATACTGGGCGCTGCAGATGAACGGTGTGTCGCTCGATCCCAATCCGTGTCTGGTGTCGCAGTTCAAACAGTAGTACGAGGTCATTTCTGAAGATACGAGATTATCGGATCCAACTGACATTGAAGACGTCGACCGAGGGGTTGATGGCAAGGATGAGTTCGTCGAGTCCGTCAGGCCAGCCGAAAGGTCGACTGATGATGACAGGCTTGGCCCTGCGGCCGGTGGTGGCGATTTCCTTGCTGACCTGGGGGCGTATGGTTCTAGCAGTCGAAGGACTCCTTCCGCGTTGACGTTGTAGTGGACGCTGCCGAACGTCATCTCCATGTTTCCTTGTAGATCTGAGCAAGTCGAGCGTGAAGAGTCGCTGTGCGAGGTGAACTCGTAGGAGCCGAATTGAATCGGGCTTCCTAAACTTGGCGATGATGACGATGATGGTGTCGACGAAGCTGCCGATGACATGACTAGATCTGCCGATGACGGATCTTGTGCCGACAGGGTTCCCATAGACGACGCCAATTGTCGAGGGTACTCCTCGGCAATGCCCTCCGATTGGGGCTTAGGGTTGATGGAATCCTGTAGGCTGACACGAGACATCGGTAAACAGACAAGCGGGGAGAGCGATTTACCCAGGTTCGGGGCCCTCGATGAGGTAAAACCCTTACCTCCTGCCTGTCTGATCTTGATTATGAGAATATTGGGTTACAATAGGGTGCCGAAGGTTTCGGCTGTGATCTCGTCGGGAGGCTAAGTGCTACGGCGACCTAGCTCTAGACTTCTGGTGGCTAAAGTTGCTATGATTGATTCTGTGTCCCTCGGCAGCCCCTCTCCTGGCCTTTATATAGGAGGCCAGGTCCCAAGAGATCTGTCCGGGTACGACTAGGTTTCCAAAAGACCTAGCTCTAAACTTTCCTTGTTCGGCTCCTCTCTTGCCTTGTTCTTCAAGGGATCTTCTCCTGCACCGTCCTAGTAGCCCGCCTCGCCATCGGGTATCCTCATGGGCCTCCAGTTGGGACGCACAGGATAGGGCAATGTCAATTACCCGAAGGGTAATGCCCACGTCAATCGTAGGCATGTTTTCCATATATAGTCAGACGTGCTCGCAATGAGAAACTTGCATAACATCTTTTGTCCTACCAGCCCGTTTGCAGCGGGGCCTCAAGGGAAACTACTGGTAATTAAGGTACTCCTTTTAATAGAGCACCGGAGCAAAGCATTAACACTTGGTGAAAACATGTGATCCTCATATCAAAGCCATCCCCTCGGTTATCCCAATTCGAGATCACTTTGGGGCCTAGGGTTCCGGACAAAGACATGTGCATACAATTTGTAGATACAATCTAAGCAACAATTATAGAGCCTAGATCTAAGATCATGCCACTTGTGCACTAATGATAAGCATTAAACATAACAATATTGCAGCAACAAATACTTCACACACTTATAAGATATACTGAACATAATGATCAATCCATCGGACCCGAACAAACACAACACCGATTATATCATATGGATCTCAATCATGTAAGGCAGCTCATGAGATCATTGTATTGAAGCACATGGGAGAGAGTACCATCTAGCTACAGCCAAGAACCCATAGTCCCTGCGGGAACTACTCACAAACCATCTTGAGTCGAAGTGGAGGCGGTGGAGTCGATGGCGATGGCTCCGGGGGCACTTCCCGTCCCGGCAGGGTGTCGGAACAGAGACTTCTGTCCCCCGAAACTTGGTTTCGGCGATGACGACGGCTACGGAACTTTTCGTGGATGGAGGGTCTGGTCCCTGGGCTTTTTCCGATACGAGGAATAAATAGGCGGAAGGGCGGAGAAAACGAGGCGACGAGGCGCCAGTACATGGGTCAGGCGCGGCCAAGGGTGGGGCCGCGCCTACCCTATGTACTTCCACATGGTAGCTCTCATGCGCGTCTCCTTCTGGCTCCGTATTCGTCCCGGAAAAATAAGACTCTGGGCTTTTGTTTCGTCCAATTCCGAGAAACTTTCATGTACAACTTTTCTGAAACACAAAAACAGCAGAAAACAGGAACTGGCACTGCGTTAATAGGTTAGTCCCAGAAAATGCTAAAAAAGTGTAGAAAAGTGCACATAAAACATATAAGAAGTTTAACAAAATAAGCATGGAGCATCAAAAATTATAGATACGTTTGGGACGTATCAACATCCCCAAGCTTAACTCTTGCTCGTCCTCGAGTAGGTATGTGATAACAAACAAATATTTTGTGAAGTGACATGCACCTTCAAAGGTCAAAGGATGACTAGATACAAATAATTTAAGGACAAGTAATAATAGATTCATGATTCAATCAATAATAATTTTGGGACCATGCACATAAAACTAAGAATGACAACTATGCTCTCTTAATGGTGCATGAACTTAGAAGATGAAGACTCAACATAAAAGTAAAAGAAAGGCCCTTCGCAGAGGGAAGCAGGGATTACTCATGTGCTAGAGCTTTTTATTTTGAAAGCATGGAAACAATTGTGTCAACGGTAGTAATAATTCATATGGGTTATGTATAAAACTTCCTATAAGTTGCAAGCATCATGCATCGAATACTAATAGTGCCCGCACCTTGTCCTAATTAGCTCGGATTTCCATGGATTATCATTGCATTACATATGTTTCAACCAAGTGTCACAAAGGGGTACCTCTATGCCACCTGTACAAAGGTCCAAGGAGATAAATCGCATTTGATTTCTCGATTTTGATAGATCTTAACTTGAGGACATCCATAGCGAGACAACATAGAAAACAGATAATGGACTCCTCTTTTTAATGCTTTAAGCATTCAACAATAATAATATTCTCATAGGAGATTTTGATTATTTGAGTGTCCAAGCTGAAACTTCCACCATGATACATGGCTTTGGTTGGCGACCCAATGTTCTTCTCTAACAATATGCATACTCAAACCATTTCAGCTCATGGAAAATCTCCCTTACTTCAGACAAGACGAACATGCATAGAAACTCACATGATATTCAACAAAGGTGTGACAGGTTGATGGCGTCCCCAGTAAGTCAATGGTTACCGCTCAACAAGCAACTTATAAGAACTAAGATACATAAGTGACATATTCCTTACCACAATAGTTTTTTAGGCTACTTTCCCATGAGCTATAAATTGCAAAAACAATGAATATATTGTTTTAAAGGTAGCACACAAGAAATTTAGTTTGGAGTGGCTATGAAATACCACATATAGGTAGATATGGTGGACACGATTGGCATTTTGGTTTTTGGGAGTTGGATGCACGAGTAGAGCTCATACTCAGTACAGGGCCAACCGACTAAGAGAGCAATAATGGTCATAATAATGCATAGCGACAAAACTTATTAATCAAAGCATATGGTGATATTGAAAGTCAAAAACTAAATGATCATCAAGTCAACTCAACTGAAACATCAAAGGAGATCTTTCATTTGCATCACTATTAATATGAGACTTTTTACTCGTATCCAACACCAATCAACTTATTTAAAACAACTCTCATAGATAATAAACATAAAGACCAGAGACCTATTCATAGGAAACTAACAAGCTCTGAACATAATATGAAAGAAAAACTAGAGCTTAAACGCAGTACTCGCAAAAATAGAACGCTCGTTGAACATATGAGTGAAAACTAGAGCGTTCTTGCAATTAAAACGGAGCGTGTATCTCTCCAAAACAAATATGATGGGAAACCATTTGTTACAGCAAACAAAACAAAACAAAACAACAGAAAACAAAAATAAAGACGCTCCAAGAAAAGCACATAATGCATGAAGCAATAAAAATATAGCGCATTGAAAAATGACCTGGTGCTTTTTACTGATGAAGAGGGGGTGCCTCGGGCATCCCCAAGCTTTGATGCTTGAACCTCTTGGATATTTCATGGGGTCTCCAGGGGACATCCCCAAGCTTGATCTTTGTCCATTATTCATCCTATTGCATCATTCTTCTCTCCCTACACTTGAAAACTTCCTTCACACAAAACTCAGCACAATTGATTAGCAACATTAGTGCAAATAAAAATATATCAAACCACCAAGGCTTAAGTAATGGCACATATCAAACACTAATTTTAACATATGCTACTATACCTACTTCTTCCCAAAGATCTTTTTCACAAAAGAACTCAAAAAGACGAAGCATAAGACGCAAATGCAAAACATGCTAGAAATCTGTCAAAACAGATCAGCAGGCAGAGATTGAAATTGAAGAAATAGTTCTGTTGCTCAAATCTAAAAATGCTAAACTAATGAAAGTTAGATAATAACCTGAGGAATATGCTCGTAAATTTTCAGCTCATGGTGACGTTCTGGTGATTTACGCGAATTTTTCTCGCGACAGTCCAGAAATAGAAACAGAATTGCAAATTCCCCAAATACTACTTTCTTACCATTAGAGGCTACTCTTGGCACAAAAACGAAATAAAAATGATAAGGAGAGGTCATTACAGTAGCAATGACTTCCGAGACTCAACAAAACAGTAAAATAACAGAAATAAAAATATAATGGGTTGTCTCCCAAAAAGCTATTTCTTTATAGCCATTAAGATAGACTCAGTAATTTGAGAAGATGCTCACATATGTAATATGAATTGAAGCAAAAGAGAGTATCAAGAATCAAATATGAAACACATTTAAGTCTAACCCACTTCTTGTGCATAGGAATCTTGTATACAAATAAATTCACGAAGCACAAACTAACAATCATGGGAAGGTAAAACAAGAGTAACTTCAAAATTTTCAGCATATAGAGAGGTGTCTTAGTACCATGAAAATTCCTACAACCACATTTTCCTCTCTCATAATAATTTTAAGTAGCATCATCAAGAAACTCAACAATATAACTATCACATAAAGCATGTTTTTCATGATATTCGAGCACATAATTTTTATCAAGCTCAAAAATAGTAGGATTAAAACAATCAAACCCATTTTTAGCAATGTTACAACAAGATGATTGATCATTTTCAAGAGGTATGGGACTACTAGTAGCAATCCTATTTTCAGTAGCATTGTAATTTATAGCATCAACTAACATAGGACCATCATCTAGAGCTTTATCATAAACACTCTCCAAGCAAAATTCTTTAGTTCCATGCATTTCGGAATTAGGCACAAATAAAGGATAATAATGAGATTTATCAAAATAGCATGGATTATCATAAATAACAGTAGCATAATTATTCTCACAAGTTTTACTCATGGGGAATATTTCAAGAGAATCCTCATGAACATAACATTCGTCCTCCTTTGGTGAGCATGGAGGACAATCGAATAATGTAAGAGATAAAGAGTTACTCTCATTAGAAGGTAGGCATGGGTAGCTAATCCATTCTTCCTCCTTTTGTTCATCACTCTCCTCCTCTTTTTCATCTAATGAGCTTTTAGGTTCAACAACTTCTTCTTCCACGGGTTCCTGCAAATTGTGGATACATTCTTGTGCATAATTGAGTCTTTCTTTATAATCAATGATATAACAATTATTGCTGAATTATGTGCAATAATCAAGGATAGAAGAGATATAATCTTTAAGGTCATGACAAGCAACACAAGTTTCATAATTTTTAGACATGAAGAATTCTATTTCAGAGGCTCCCATAAATAAGACAAATTGTTCTACTTCTTCGAATCCAAGATGAATATAGTTATTCCAATGATAGTTCGAAATTAAAACTTCTTCACTAAAGCCACATTGGAATTTAAGATGTTTAGTATCCTGTTTAGAGCAACAATTTATATCATGGCGTTTAAGAATTTTTTTAGCAATTGTATCCAACTTTTTCAACACGCCACTCATTACTTTTCCCTTACATGATTCTCTATACTTCATAAATAGTTCTACAAGTTCCATAGAGTATAAATCAGGTCCTTCCATAACAACAGTTTTTAGTTTTTCGATTTTTCAAATTTTTATGGATTTTCAGATATATAGGAAAAATAAAACAAGACAAAACAAAACTAAACAAAATAAAATGAAATAAAAACAGCGAGAGAGGTGGAGTGTACTCCCCAGGTGAACTTATAAGTAGAGCTATGCTCCCCGGCAACGGCTCCTGAAAATAGTCATGATGACCCACAAGTATAGGGGATCGCAACAGTCTTCGAGGGAAGTAAAACCCAAATTTTTTGATTCGACACAAGGGGAGCCGAAGAATACTTATAAGCCTTGACAGCGGAGTTGTCAATTCAGCTGCACCTGGAAAAGCACTAGCAACAGGGTGATGTGAAAGCAGTGGTAATATGATGCGGCGCCAGAAAATAGTTGGCTACTTTGATGGCGTGTTGACAGGGAAATGTGATGCGGCAGTAATAGGAGAGCAATAGTAACACAGCAGTAACAGTAACACATAGGCGATGGCACTGGAAAATATCGCAGTGCGTAGTTGATTGAAAAGCAATGATGATGAAATAAAGGACCGGGGTTCCCGGCGATCTACACTAGTGGTAACTCTCCAGATAACAAGTGTTGGGTGAACAAATTACAGCTGGGCAATTGACATAATTGAATTTAGCATTAAGAAAAAATATCCAGTCTATTAATATCGCAGACATGTTTTCCATATATAGGCATACGTGTTCGCAATGAGAAACTTGCATAACATCTTTTGTCCTACCAGCCCGTTTGCAGCGGGGCCTCAAAGGAAACTACTGGTAATTAAGGTAATCCTTTTAATAGAGCACCGGAGCAAAGCATTAACACTTGGTGAAAACATGTGATCCTCATATAAAAGTCATCCCCTCCGGTTATCCCAATTCGAGATCACTTTGGGGCCTTGGGTTCCGGACAAAGACATGTGCGTACAATTTAGAAATACAATCTAAGCAACAATTATAGAGCCTAGATGTAAGATCATGCCACTCGTGCACTAATGACAAGCATTAAACAAAACAATATTGCAGCAACAAATACTTCACAAACTTATAAGATATACTGAACATAATGATCAATCCATCGGATCCCAACAAACACAACACCGATTACATCATATGGATCTCAATCATGTAAGACAGCTCATGAGATCATTGTATTGAAGCACATGGGAGAGAGTACCATCTAGCTACAGCCAAGAACCCATAGTCCCTGCGGGAACTACTCACAAACCATCATGGAGTCGAAGTGGAGGCGGTGGAGTCGATGGCGATGGCTCCGGGGGACACTTCCCCGTCCCGGCAGGGTGCGGGAACAGAGACTTCTGTCCCCCGAAACTTGGTTTCGGCGATGATGGCTGCTATGGAACTTTTCGTGGATGGAGGGTCTTGTCCCTGGGGTTTTCCCGATACGAGGAATAAATAGGCGGAAGGGCGGAGCAAACGACGCGACGAGGCACCAGTACATGGGCAAGGCGCAACCAAGGGTGGGGCCACGCCTGCCCTATGTACTGCCACGTGGAAGCTCTCCTGCGCGTGCCCTTCTGGCTCCGTCTTCATCCCGGAATAATAAGACTATGGGCTTTTGTTTCGTCCAATTCCGAGAAACTTTCATGTACAACTTTTCTGAAACACAAAAACAGCAGAAAACAGCAACTGGCACTGCGGCACTGTGTTAATAGGTTAGTCCCAGAAAATGCTAAAAAGTGTGGAAAAATGCACATAAAACATATAAGAATTATAACAAAACAAGCATGGAGCATCAAAAATTATAGATACGTTTGGGACGTATCAATGGGTGGTAAAACTGTGGCAAGATTTTGCTCTTAGAAAGTATGTATGTATGATCAGCTATAATGATAACTAATGTTTGTGTTCATCTTAATTTGCATTTCCGTTTTAGAAAAAAACTTAAATTGTATTTTGGCTGACGTGTTAGAGAACTATCAGATTGAACCCACAACATGATTCAAATAGATTCATTACACCGAGCCACATGTTTTGACCTTGCTATACACAACTTCCATTAATCTGTGCAAGAAGGCTTACCTGAGCTGCCTGAACCACAGCAGATTCGAATCCACCTTAGCTATCTAGAAATACAACCTTTGAAGAAAGAGGATTGCAACCTTCTTGATTTGAAGTTCATGCCCTTCTCTGATTCCAAAGAGGATTGGCAAAACTATTGCCGCCAAAAAAAAGGGAGTGAAAAATATTTCAATTGGGGCTGCATCTGGCCATCTGGGCCTTCGAATTATCCTGCTGGACGCCTTTTGACTCATACAATTTCAGCCCACTCCAAAACAGGAAAGTCCTATGCTTCGCAAAAACAAAAAACAAGGAGATTCAACATATAAGTTTGTTTATGTAAAAATAAAGATTTAATTTATCTGTTTGCAATAGCTCAGAGCAAAATACATTGTTTATTATCTGCAAAATAATCAAGATATCACATGTTTCTTGTACGAGGAGGCTGACATCGGGGACCCATGAGCCAGCAGCATCGTCAACATTTTAAAGGCGGCAGGGGATCGAAAGAAAAAATAAACCAAAAATCAGTTGGTAAAAATCCAAGAAAAGAAACATTTATCGTTCTGAGAGGATGACATGCGGGACCCATGAGGCAGCAGCATCCTCAACGTTTATTGTTCATAGAGGCTGACATGTGGGACCCGTGAGCCAGCAGCGTCCTCAACGTTTTAAAGGCGGTAGGAGACCGCAAGAAAAAAATAAGCCAAAAATCAGTTGGTAAACAAAATCTAAGAAAAGAAACATTTACCATTCTGAGAGGATGACATGCGGGACCCATGAGGCAGAAGCATCCTCAACGATTCCAAGGCGGAGGGGCTCAAAAGAAAAAAAGGAACTAGCAAGAAATTAATTAGGGGTCAAAAATAAATCCATCAAAGGAAACTTTTATTGTTCATAGAGGATGACATGTGGGACCGACCTGCCAGCAGCGTCCTCATCGTTTCAAAGGGGGCAGGGGATCAAAAGGAAAAGGCAAATAGCCAGAAGTTAGGGGTAAAAAATAAATCCAACAAAGGAAACTTTTATTGTTCATAGAGGATGACATGCGTGACCCATGAGCCAGCAGCTTCCTCAACGTTTCAAAGGCGGCATGAGATCGAAAGAAAAAGGCAAGTGACCAAATATCAGGAGCCAAAAATAATCCAAGAAAAGAAACTTTCTTGTACATAGAGGATTACATGCAGGTCCCATTTTGCAGCAGCGGTCTCAACGTTTCAAATGCGGCATGAGATCAAAAGAAAAAGAAAGTAGCTAGAAATTAGGGGGTCACAAAAAACTCCAAGAAAAGAAAGTTGATTGTACATAGAGGATAACATGCGGGTCCCATGAGTCAGCAGCTTACTCAACGTTTCCAAGGCGGAAGGGGATCAAAATAAAAAGGAAATAGCCAAAAATCAGAGGGTGAAAAAAAATCCAAGAAAAGAAACTTTTATAGTACATAGAGGATGACATGCGGGTCCCATGAGCCAGCAAGTTCCTCAACATTTCAAAGGCGGCATGAGATCGAAAGAAAAAGGCAAGTGACCAAATATCAGGAGCCAAAAACAATCCAAGAAAAGAAACTTTTATTGTTCATAGAGGATGACATGCGGGACCCATGAGGCAGCAACATCCTCAACGTTTCCAAGACAGCAAGGGATGGAAAGAAAAAGGAAATAGCAAAAAATCTGAGGGTGAAAAATAATCCAAGAAAATAAAATTTTATTATACATAGAGGATGACATATGGGTCCCATTTTGTAGCAGCGGTCTCAACGTTTGAGAGCCGGCATGCGATCGAAAGAAAAAGGCAAGTGACCAAATATCAGGTGCCAAAAATAATCCAAGAAAAGAAACTTTTATTGTACATGGAGGATGACATGCGGGTCCCATTTTGCAGCAACGGTTGTTGAGAGGCGGCATGAGATCGGAAGAAAAAGGCAAGTGACCAAATATCAGGAGCCAAAAATAATCCAAGAAAAGAAATTTTTATTGTACATAGAGGATGACATACGGGTCCCATTTTGCAGGAGCGGTCTCAACGTTTCAGAGGCGGCGCGGGATCGAAAGAAAAAGGCAAGTGACCAAATATCAGGTGCCAAAAATAACTCCAAGAAAAGAAACTTGATTGTACATAGAGGATGACATGCGGGTCCCATTTAGCAGCAGTGGTATCAACGTTTCAGAGGCGGCACAGGTTCGAAAGAAAAAGGCAAGTGACCAAATATCAGGTGCCGAAAATAACTCCAAGAAAAGAAACTTGATTTCACATAGAGGATGACATGCGGGTCCCATTTTGCAGCAGTAGTCTCAACGTTTTCAAGGCGGCATGCGATCAAAAGAAAAATGAAGTAGCCAGAAATCAGGGGGTCAAAAAAATCCAAGAAAAGAAAGAATTTTCGTTCATAGAGGATGACATGCGGGACCCATGATCCTGCATCGTAAACGGCTCGATCGGAGAGCGTTGAACGAGATGGCGCGATCGAGAAAAAACAATGCTAGAGAGGCTGCCATCTGGGCCCTACATCTCTAGGCGGTGCGGATTTGCGATGACTCGGCCGACGCACCCGAGAATTCATCATGCACCACGTCCCGGGCCACCATACGCAACGTTTTCCACAATTTCATCGGCTAGGTGGCCTAAAAACGAGAAAAAAAGTTGTGACATGCACCACGGAGAGAGCAAAAATCGTCAGCCATGGTACATCACCAACCACGGCGCGACTTCAACTTCGTCGGCTATGGCAAATTTTCTTGTAGTGTTAACATGTCAACTGTCTCAAACATTTGACCAACTGTGAACTTGGGATCCTTCAAATCGTCCTCTCTGGAATGTCTTGAACTTTATATTGACCTTTTCATCTTCTGAGTAAGGGGCCCATAGATTATCATGCTCTGACTCATCTTCTTCTTCAAGATTTTATTTACCATGCACACTATGTTTCTTGACCTCTCCTTCATCTTCATCAACATGGCTGGCAAAGAGAGCATCATCATCATTGATCTCATAGTCAGAATCATGCATTTTGAAGTCTGCATCTTGGTCATCCTCTTCACCACTGTTTGCTTCTTCATCATCTTCTGCAACTTCTTCTTGTTCTCTCACATTCTTATGGTTGCTTCTGGTTTTCATCCCCTCCCTTTGCCTGGCTACTTCATGTTCTCTCACATTTCTCTTGCTGCTTCTGGTTCTCATCCCCTCCCTAGCTCCCACTTCTTCTTCTGTGTCATAAATAACTGAAAGATGGACAGGGGAATTGTCCACTACTCCTTCTTCATCATCTAGGGATATGGGCTTTGAAAGGCTAACCACTGGAGGAAGATAATCCACTGGAAATTCAACTGCATCATCCCAATATATCCCTTGCTCTAATGGATTCATCGTGGTCCAGGTAGATGTTGAAGCAGTGGTGGCCAATACAAACAAATGTGCTCATGAACTGTGTATCATCATTACTTTTAATCTACCTCAGTCAATTCCTAGCCTTTGTCAATACTGGGATCTAATAATGTGCCGTTATCCTCCCCTGCATTTCATATCCAATTTCCTCCACCAGAGTTTCAACCATTGCAGGTGACCAAGTTTCAGTGTCGCAATCATCAAACCAAATAACTAATCCATCAACATAGCTCATGTTAATACCATTCCCAACAAAGAAACCTCCATGCCATATTCCTACTGAGAAATTATTGGTACAATGACATGCAACAACAATTCATAAAACGATTCAATTATCTTGCAGAACTAGACATCCCCAAACTCTGCTCAAAGTTGCTAGGTTAGTTGACTCAAGAACTAGTGACACCAACTGACGGTATATGGCGCAAACTCTAACTATAAAAGGCAACATTTTTGGGAAGATGAAACTACACTAGACTTTCAGAAATCTTGCAGAACTAGACATCCCCAAACTCTGCTCTAAGTTGCTAGGTTTGATGAGATCTGAGATCTAGCGTTTGGCCCGATCTCGCGATTTGACCCAAGATCCAAGGGGAAGAGGTGGGAGAGCGCGAGGAACACGAAGAACACGAGGAACACGGTACTCACGCACGCACACCAACCCGATACACCCGATACTTACCCCCGTGGCTCGATGGACCACGCCAATAGAATCACCCGGAAGAGGCACGCGACAGAATTCCCGGTGAGAGATTGGTGTTGGATAAAGGAGATTGGTGAGGGAGAGAGAGTGACTTGCACTAGAATCTCAATCAACAATATCCAAATCAACAACAAGGAGTGCCTTGATTACAGAGGGATGCTTGTCCAAGATGGATGCTAACCCTAGGGAGACTAAGCTCAAAGTTGGTTTAAGCTCAAAATTATGTCTAAGGGGTAAAGGAGGGGTCCAGGGTCCTTATATAGGCATACATGGCCAGCAAGGCGAAAAGGTACATAACAGGATAACTTAGGCAGCTTGGAGGAGAATTCTCGTCGGATCCGGTCTGGGGCCGGTCAGACCGGGCCTGGGACCGGAGGGTCCAGTCGTGGGGCCGGTTGACCGGTCGCCAACCGGAATTGTCGCAAACTCCGTCCGGTTGGCCCCCGGTACGACGCCCGGTCAAGACCAAGGGAAATTTGGTTGGCTACCGATTGACCGGGTCTGGGACCGGGCGGTCCGGTCATGGGGCCGGTCGACCGGGTCCTGGGCCGGCCAGCGTCTTCTCTTCCTTCGAGTGCTTCGAGTGACGTCGGGTCCAGCTTCGTGTCCATCTTCATGACTTGATGCTCATCTCCTTCCCTTGACCATGGGATGTCCTCCTCTCCGGAGTCTTGATGCACCTTGTACCTAATGACACAAAGCACGTCGGCATGAGGTAGCATTCCATCCAAAGGTGTACCGAGATCAAGGGTGTCTAGGAGCGAGGTCACCTTATCATGTAGCGCTTTAACTCGAGCTCGAGTCATTGGTCCACTTAGGGGACTTGGTGGTCTTGGTGTGGAGGTGTCCGAAGGCCACCCCGCATCATCTCCCCCCCTTGGGAAAGAGTTGTCCTCGACTCTTGTTCCTCTTCATCTCCATGATATGGCGATAGGTCTGAAACGTTGAACGTGTTGCTCACCAAGTACTTGGAGGTCGGGATGTCGATGACGTAGGCGTTGTTGTTGATGCGTTTGAGGACCTTGAAGGGGCCATCTCCTCTTGGCTTGAGCTTTGAGTTGCGTTCATGAGGGAATCTTTCCTTCCGGAGGTGGATCCAAACGAGGTCGCCTTCCTCAAAGATGCGTTCCTTCTTCTTGGCGTTGATGCGTGTAGCTTGACGAAGCACATGGTCGTGAATGGTTGCTCTTGTTTCTTCATGTATTTTCTTCATGGTGGCGGTGCGCTTGTCGAAATCCATGTTTGTCCTCTCATGAAGGGGGAGTGGTAGTATGTCGAGCGCCGTGGGAGGTTCGAAGCCGTAGACGACCATGAAGGGACTCCTTGATGTAGTAGAGTGCTTGGCTCGATTGTAGGCGAACTCCGCGTGTGGGAGACACTCTTCCCATGACTTCAAGTTTTTATTCACGAGTATGCGTAGAAGAGTCGAGAGGCTTCTATTGACCACTTCCGTTTGTCCGTCCGTTTGCGGGTGGGAGGATGATGAGAATAAGAGCTTCACTCCAAACTTTGCCATGAGTGACTTCCATAGATAGCTCATGAACTTGACGTCTCGATCCGACACAATGCTTGCCGGTACTCCGTGTAGGCGGACAATTTCCCTGAAAAACAATGAAGCAATGTGTGAAGCATCATCGGTCTTATGGCAAGGTATGAAATGTGCCATCTTAGAGAACCTATCCACTACCACAAAGATTGAATCATAACCATGTTTGGTGCGAGGCAACCCTAGTACAAAATCCATGCTAATATCCGACCAAGGTGCATGAGGAATAGGTAATGGCGTGTAAAGACCATAAGGGTTGGTGGTAGACTTAGCTTGAAGGCATGTGGTGCACCGGCGGCAAAGGCGCTCCACGTCGCGGTACATTCTTGGCCAATAGTAGTGGGTGGAAAGCATTGCATATGTCTTCTCTCGTCCAAAGTGTCCCATGAGGCCACATCCATGTGACTCTTGCAAAAGTAACTTTCAAAGAGAAGAATCGGGAATGCAAATTTTGTTGGCTTTAAACAAGTAGCCATCATGTAAGTAGAAATCATCAACTCCTCGTTCAACGGAGCACTTCGCAAATATTGGTGCAAAGAAAGAATCGGAGGGATAGAGTTCTTTGATCTCTTCGAGTCCCAAGACATGAAAATCCAAGCGAGTGAGCAAAAGGGTGTTTTTGCGGGAAAGAGCATCCGCCACTACATTGTCCTTGCCCTTCTTGTATTTGATTACATACGGGAAGGACTCAATGAACTCAACCCATTTTGCATGCCGTTTGTTCAAATTGTGTTGGCTTTTCAAGTACTTCAAAGACTCATGGTCGGAATGAATGATAAACTCTTTTGGCCAAAGATAGTGTTGCCAAATTTCAAGAACACGAACCAAAGCATAGAGCTCCTTGTCATAAATAGGATAGTTGAGGCGTGCGCCATCCAACTTCTCACTATAATATGCCACGAGTTTTCCATCTTGCATAAGAACGCCACCGATGCCAATTCCACTAGCATCACACTCAATCTCAAAAGTTTTTGCAAAGTTTGGAAGGACGAGAAGGGGAGCTTCGGTAAGACGTTTCTTCAACTCATCAAAAGCATTTTGTTGGGCCTTGCCCCACACAAACGGAACATTCTTCTTGGTAAGCTCATTCAAAGGGCAAGCGATGGAGCTAAAATCTTTCACAAAGCGGCGGTAGAAATCGGCAAGTCCATGAAAACTTCGGACTTGACCAACATTTGTAGGAGTAGGCCAATTGTGGATGGCCTCTACCTTGGAAGAATCAACTTCAATCCCATTAGCGGAAACCACAAATCCAAGGAAAACCAATTTGTTTTGAGCAAAGGTGCACTTGGGGAGGTTTGCATAAAGCTTTTCATGGAGCAAGATGCATAAGACTTCTCTCACATGTTGCACATGGTCCTCGAGATTTTTGCTATAAATGAGAATATCATCGAAATAGACAACCACACTCTTGCCAATGAGAGGACGCAAGATGTGATTCATGAGGCGCATGAAAGTTGATGGAGCATTAGAAAGACCAAATGGCATAACAAGCCATTCATAGAGACCAAGTTTGGTCTTGAATGCCGTTTTCCATTCATCACCAATTGCCATGCGGATTTGGTGGTAGCTACTACGCAAATCGACTTTAGAGAAAATCGTGGCACCACTAAGCTCATCAAGCATATCATCTAAACGCGGAATGGGATGGCGATAACGAACCGTAATGGCATTGATGGGGCGGCAATCCATACACATTCGTTGCGTCTCATCCGGTTTAGGCACAAGAATCACGGGAACCGCACAAGGACTAAGGCTTTCGCGAACGTACCCTTTAGCGAGGAGATCTTGTATTTGGCGTTGAATCCCCTTTGTATCTTCGGGGTTGGTGCGGTAGGCGGCACGGTTTGGGAGCGGGGCGCCGGGGATGAGGTCGATGCGGTGCTCTATGCCCCGAAGCGGTGGAAGTCTATGAGGAAGCTCGTCGGGGAAGACATCTTGAAACTCCTTCAAAAGAGACAACAAAGACGAAGGAATGTTGGTGAAGTCGTTAGTCTCCGATGACGGTCCCTTGCAAATAAGCACGTAGTGCAAGGTGGTGGACGGGTTTGCTTGCACTTCTCTCCACTCGCTTTTGGTGGCTAGGAGTACGCTCTTTCGCTCACTCATGTATGGCTTGTGGCGCTCACTCTCCATTTGGTGGGTCGCTCCCTCACCTCTCAACTCACTATGGTGGGTGTGATGTTGTGCCCTCGCTAGAGCCTTCGCATTGTCCGCGATGATTTGACTAGGAGTCATGGGGTGTATCTCGAACTTCTTGTCCTTGACCTTGAAGGTGTATGCATTGGTGTGTCCGTCATGTATAGCCTTCTTGTCAAATTGCCAAGGGCGGCCAAGCAACATGTGGCACACCGTCATGGGCACTACTTCACACTCAATAGTATCTTCATAGGGGCCGATCTTGAAGTTGACGGTGACGGTATGTTGTATCTTGACATTGCCCTTGTCGCTCAACCATTGGATATGGTAAGGGTGAGGGTGCTTGCGAAGTGTAAGATTGAGCTTCTCACACAACTCGGTGCTTGCGAGGTTGTGGCAACTTCCTCCATCGATGATGACCTTTATTGACTTGCCACCAATACCGGCGCGGGTTTGGAAGATGTTGCACCGTTGGTCTTCCATAGCTTGAGGTTGAGTTGTGAGCACCCATGTGACGACAAGTGAAGGATTGGAGTCATGCACACATAAGAGAGGGTCTTCTCCACAATCTTCATCATAAGCTTCTTCATTTGCGACGGCGGCTTGTACCATAGCTTCATATTCATCTTCATCGAGCGTCTCTATGTCACCATTCTCCATGGTGATCATGACCTTGGTATTCTTGCATTCAAAGGATTTGTGGCCTTGGGTGCCACACTTGAAGCAAGTGACATTGGAGGGTCCCGTAGAGGCCTTAGAGGAGGCGGTAGAGGACACCGTTTGCTTCATGCGACTTTGGATAGTCGGTTGCTTGGATGGTGTAGAGGACACGGTAGGCTTGACACTTGTTGTAGGTGTTGTTGTCGCGAGCTTGGAGGCGAAGTAGGACTTGGACTTGGAGTACTTGATGTCCTCACTCACTTGGTGCTCGGCCTTGGAGGCTTGGTGAACCAACTCAACCATGTTGGAGTAAGGTTGGAACTCCACAATTCGCTTGATGGGATAGTTGAGGCCATTGAAGAAACGAGCGATGGTTTGTTGCTCGGATTCTTGTATGTTGGCTCTCATCATAGTCAACTCCATTTCCTTGAAGAACTCCTCGACGGTCTTGGTACCTTGCTTCAACTTTTGGTGCTTGTTGAAGAGGTCGGTCTCGTAGTGGGTTGGTACAAAGCGAACTTGCATCTCTTCCTTCATCTCTTCCCAAGTGTCAATTGGGGGTTCACCCTTTTCTTCCCTTAGAGTGAGAACTTGTTCCCACCAAGTGTTGGCATAATCCTCAAACCCAAGAGACGCCATGGCCACTTTCTTGGCACCGGAGTAGTTGTGGATGCGGAATATCTTGTCAACCTTGAGTGCCCATGAGAGGTAGGCCTCGGCATCTTCTTCACCCTTGAACTTGGGCATGGTGAACTTGAGCCTTCCAAACATGTTCTCTTCATCCTCCAAGTTTCTTCGGCGAGCACGGATGCCTTCATCTCTTGCGGTTTGAGGTGGTATAGGAGGTCTTCCGCGGCCAACCATAGCATTGGGTTGGCGTTGAAGTTGGACACTAGCTTCACTTGGTTCACGATGATGATGTTGTTGAAGATCTTGACGAGGTTGTTGAGGTTGTTGGCGACATCCAAGGATGGCCCTCTCATCTTGGTCATGGTGCGGGTCTCCTCTTCCACGTTGGTCATGGCGAGGGTGATTGCGGAGATCACGCCGTGGTTGATCTTGATGACCTTGGTTTTGAGCATCACCATGTGGCTCCATGTTGTGGAAGACGTTGTCGTGGGTATGGTCGTCATGCCCATGGTAGGCATGGCGTTCCGGTTGAGGACGATCTTGTGGAGGACGTTCTTGTGGACGAGCATGGCGATGTATTTCTCCTCGTCTTGAGTTGGAGCGAGAGTCTTCATGACGAGCATGTGGGCGATGAGGTCGATGATGGTCTTCATGCCTTGAGGAAGAGCTTGAGGACGAACGGCGACCATGAGAGTAGTAATCTTGTGACGAGCTTGATGATGATGAAGTAGAGCGGTGTCGGTGATGATGACCCAAGTTGGTGATGGCGCGCTCGAGGCTATCCATGCGCCGCTCCATGTTCGCATCATTGGCCGCCATTTGGCCATTCAAGTTGTCCGTAGCTTCACGAAGGAGAGCCAAGTCTTGGTTCACAACGGAGAAGTTGTGTGCCACTTCGTCGTATTGCTCGTCGATGCGTGTCTCGAAGAGTGTGAGTTGCTCCTTGAACTCTTGGCGTTGCGTCCATAGGTTGTGTTGAGTAGCCAACCTTTCGGTGTTGCGGAGGACTTCTCCATCCCTTGGTTCATCTCCGTTCCTATCCATGATGGAAAGACAAGAACTATGTTGTGTATGTTAGTGGAAGGAGACTACCTCGCACTCTTACCAAGGTAAGATAGTATTGAGGCAATCAACCAAGCCAAAAGCAAGATCAAGTGTATCGGGTACACACGCAAAACCACATGCAAAAGCTAGCAAATATGGTGTTAGGTGAGTATGGTGGAAAGCCAAAAAGACAAAATCCAAAATCAAGTATGTTGTTAAAAGTGGGTGAGGTCCAAAAATCCAAATGTCAATGTGAAGATCACTATGAACACGGAAAAGTTGTGGAACACACGCATGGGATAAGCGGGGTTAGTGCAACCAAAAGTGAGTGAAAAAGTGTATGTAAGGGTGCTCGATGTCACACTAACACTGATAAGGGGTGGCCCGATCTTCTCAGTAAGCGACGGGTGGTGATGAACACACGATGGTAGCAGCGGATGGAATCGATGATGATGAAGAGGATAACTTGTATGACACCGACGAAGTCTCTCGATTGATTCCTGATGCCAATGCAACAGCTCTCAACCCTGCAAGATATTCACAACTCCACACACTTGCGCACGTAGCCGCCGACCACGAAGCGGTAGATTGCAATCTTCTAATCCCCAATGGAACAGCAGATCACACAAACTTTCAGTAGCATAAAACTCCAGATCGCAACGAATTGGAGAGTTGGGGAACAATAGTGTTGCTTAGCAAACAACTATGAACTAGGGTTTATCTTAAACTTGGTCTAAAGCAGCTAGGGGGTCGTCCAAGGCACTTATATAGGCGTCCGGGACGAGTTCTGGTCGAAAAATACAAGTAAAACCGACCCAGAATAGTTCTGGTCGAGACTGACTCGGACAGATCCGGTCTGGAATCCGGTCAACCGGGCCAGTGACCGGGCAGGCCGGCGTGGGATCCGGTCAACCGGTCGCCAACCGGGAAGTTCGCAAATTTCGGGTTTTTGCCCGGTACGATAAATCCCCGTCCGGTTGGCGGCCGGTCAACCGGGCCAGGGACCGGGCTGGCCGGTCTGGAGGCCGGTCTAACCGGGTGCTGGACCGGCCTGGACGTCGACTTCTCCTCTCGCGCATGCCTCCCGCTCCTCCCTCGCGCGTCCATGAGATATCTTCATGTCCAGCTCCATGTCCAGCTTCACGTCCATCTTGACGTCCGTCTTCATGTCCAGCTGCTCCTCTCCTCGTGCGATGCTCGTCTCCTCTTGATACCTGATGATACATAAGTAATAGGACTTAGGCAGTATAAAGTTCTCATCAACCAAAGTATCGTTTAGAAACAAGTTCACCTGTTGTTTACGTAGCTTCGCACGAGCTCTTGTAATTGGTCCAATCCGAACTTCATCGGACTTGAGCTTCACGACGAGGTTCATCTTCCTTTATCAATGACGGAGGTAGTGGTGTAGTAGGGATGTCCTCATCATCTCCCCCCTTCAAAAGGCGTCGACCTCGACGCTCCAAGGTCTTCTCCGTCATATGGTGTCAAATCAGCAACATTGAAAGAATTACTGACACCAAACTCATCAATTGGAAGATCTATCGAGTATGCATTATCATTGATCTTGGCAAGCACTTTGTAAGGACCAGCACCACGAGGCTTCAACTTAGACTTTCGCAGCTTCGGGAACCTATCCTTGCGAAAATGTACCCGGACCATATCACCAGGCTTGAACAACATCTCTTTGCGCTTCTTGTTCATCCTTGCAGCATTGCTCTTGCCTTTCTTCTCTATCAACTCTTTAGTCTTCACATGGATCTTACGCACAAAATCTGCCCTCTTGGATGCCTCCATATTAACTCTCTCATGTATGGTCAAAGGCAACAAGTCAAGTGGAGTAATGGGTTTGAAACCATACACCACCTCAAAAGGACACAGCTCCATGGTAGAATGTACCGCCCTGTTGTAAGCAAACTCCACATGCGGCAAACACTCTTCCCACTCCTTCAGGTTCTTCTTGATCATGGATCTCAATAGTTGTGACAAGGTTCGATTCACCACCTCAGTTTGACCATCGGTTTGGGGATGACAAGTAGTACCGAACAGTAGCTTTGTCCCCAGCTTTCCCCAAAGTGTCTTCCGAAGTAGCTCATGAACTTCACATCACGATCGAAACAATAGTCTTCGGGACTCCATGTAGTCGAACAATCTCCCTGAAAAACAGGTTAGCAATATGCGACGCATCGTCGCTTTTGTGGCAGGCAATAAAGTGTGACATTTTAGAAAATATTTCCACTACCACAAATATAGAATCATGGCCTCTTTTAGTACGCGGCAAACCCAACACAAAATCCATACTAATATACTCCCAAGGTGTAGTAGGTGCCGGTAAAGGAGTATACAAACCGTGAGGCTTCAGCTTGGACTTGGACTTGTTGCAAGTAATGCATCTCTTCACATACCTGTCCACGTCCCGCCTCATCTTTGGCCAATAAAAGTGATCAGCGAGCATGAGTAGCGTCTTCTCACGCCCAAAGTGACCCATCAAACCTCCAGCATGTGATTCCTGTAATAAGAGCAAACGCACAGACGATTTTGGAACACATAGTTTGTTAGCTCTAAACAAGAACCCATCATGTATGTGATATTTTTCCCATGCTTTACCAATAACACACAAGCGGTACGGTTCAGCAAAATCATGATCAGTCGCATATAGATCACATAACACCTCTAATCCAGGAATTTTAACATCAAGATGAGTTAACAGCATAGTCTTCCTAGATAGAGCATCAGCAACAATATTATCTTTTCCCTTCTTATGCTTAATAATGTATGGAAAAGACTCAATGAACTCAACCCACTTAGCAAGACGCCTATGCAAAGTAGATTGGGCTTTCTGATATTTCAAAGCTTCATGATCAGAATGTATGATAAATTCTTTTGGCCACAAATAATGTTGCCAAACCTCAAGAACTCTAATTAAAGCATACAATTCTTTATCATAGATTGGATAGTTCAACTTAGCACCAGAAAGTTTCTCAGAAAAATATGCAATTGGGCGACCCTCTTGCATTAACACACCACCAATTCCAATACCACTAGCATCACATTCAATCTCAAATTGCTTATTGAAATCAGGAAGTGCAAGCAACGGTGCAGAAGTTAACAATCGTTTCAGTTCATCAAAAGCATGATCTTGGGCAACGCCCCACTCAAAGACAACACCCTTTTTAGTCAATTCATTCAAAGGTGCGGCAATAGTAGAGAAATTGGGCACAAAACGGCGATAAAACCCAGCTAGACCATGAAAACTTCTTACTTGACTCACATTCATGGGAGTAGGCCAATTTTGAATAGCTTCAATTTTAGACACATCTACTTCTACTCCATGCTTAGAGACAACATAACCCGAAATATGACCTTATCTTTGCAAAATGTGCACTTCTCAAGATTACCATAGAGTTTACTATCACGCAACACTTGCAAAACATGTCTAATATGTATAGTATGATCAGATTCATTGCGGCTGTAAATTAATATGTCATCAAAATACACAACCACAAACTTGCCAATAAAATCACGCAAAACATGGTTCATCAGTCTCATGAAAGTGCTAGGTGCATTAGTTAAACCAAAAGGCATTACTAACCACTCATATAAACCAAATTTTGTTTTAAAGGCGGTTTTCCACTCATCCCCTTCTTTCATCCTAATTTGATGATAACCACTACGCAAATCAATTTTAGTGAAAACAGCAGCACCACTCAATTCATCTAGCATATCCTCTAAACGGGGAATAGGATGACGATATCGAATAGTAATGTTGTTTATCGCTCTACAATCTACACACATACGCCATGTACCATCTTTCTTAGGAACAAGAATAACAGGAACAGACACAAGGACTAAGGCTTATGCGGATATAACCTTTGTCGAGTAGCGCTTGTACTTGCTTACGTATCTCCTTCGTCTCTTCGGGATTCGTTCTATATGGCGCCCTATTGGGCAGCGATGCTCCGGGGATCAAGTCAATTTGATGCTCAATACCTCGCAATGGTGGAAGTCCTGCGGGTATCTCTTCCGGAAACACGTCGCTGAATTCCTGCAAAACATTAGAAACACCAAGAGGAAGAGGGGTCATGTCGTTAGAAACCAAAACCGTACCCCTGTACATGAGCACAAGAGGCATGGCTGAAACGCAGGAATTGGAAGGTTACAGAGGATACACATTGTGTACTGTGTCCGGGGAGGCAGTATGAGGGCAGAATACATTTGCTTTTTGAATGTAACTTCAGTCAAAGAGTCTGGAATTACTTGCAAATTGATTGGGCTGGTGGTCAGGAGGTGCAGATAATTTTTTCACAAGCTAAACGAAGTTTTGCTAAACCTTTCTTCATGGAAATAGTTATTTTGGCTTGCTGGAACATTTGGAAGCAAAGAAATGGTCTGATCTTTCAGGGAGAGCGCCCTAGTTTCTTAGGCTGGAGAAGAAACTTCTTGTTTGATGTATCCTTGCTTGAGCATAGGATCAAGAAAAAGCATCTCAAAACCTTTCTAGCCTGGATAGGCAGCTTGCAGTAATGTATAGGTTTCTATGTTAGTTTGTACAGGTAGGGTTTTTTCTTTCTCTTTTTTCCTCTCTTTTGTACATATGTTTTAAGTTGGTAATAAAATGCTGTGGGGCTTTTTGCCTCACAGTCGTCCCCTTCAAAAAAAAAAAATTTCTCTCATGTCTTGTTTGGTTGCTAATGAAACTAAGGAATTCACTCTCTCACTTTTCGTTATATCACTCACGGCATTACAATTCTCTCGCCTATCTATGGATGCATCCTCCAAGTTTACTTCAATCTTCTGACGAGACTCGTTGACAATTTACTGTGGTGACATAGGCTGTAAGTTAATTTTCTTGCCCTTGAACTCCAAGTGATATGTATTGGCGCGGCCATTGTGTTGCACAGAACGGTCATAGAGCCATGGCCTGCCCAACAACGAGGTGACAAACCGTCATAGGAACCACATCAAAATCAATGGAATCCTTATACGGTCCAATCTCAAAATCAACTCGCACCATGTGGCTCACCTTCATCTCACCATTATTGCTCAACCACTGAATATAATATGGATGCGGGTGCGGTAGATACTTCGGTTTCAGCTTGGCACATAACTCTTTGCTTGCTAGATTGCGACAACTCCCGCCATCAATAATGACCTTGCAAGCTTTATCGGGACCAACTAGTGCCTTTGTTTGGAACAAATTACAGCGCTGTGTAGATGCACTTGACTGCACATTAAGAACACGCTGCGAAACAACAATAGTTTGAGCTTCGAAGGGAAAGCATCAAACCCATCAACTGTCATAATCATCCTCATCCGGAGCATTTGGATCAACATCATCTCCAGTTTCATACTCATTGTCCTCATTAATGATCATAACTTTGCGGTTAGGACAATCTCGCTTGAAGTGACCCTTGCCACCACATGTATGACAAGCCATATCGCGATTGCGCGCTGTCGACATGTTAGAACTAGTTCCACTTGCTGCAGGAGCGGGCTTCTTTGTGTTGGTGACACTAGAAACCGGCTTGCTAGACGAAGAAGGAACATCCGCAGGGCGCGATGACGGCGCCATGGAGGGCGGCGCGCGGGGTGTGTAGCGCCCAGCGCCTGTAGCACGGCCCTTTATTTGCAGTTCTTCAGCCAACTGTGACTCATCTTCTCTTGCATGATGTAGCAACTCATTCATAGTAGCATAAGTGTGATGACGCACAATGCCCTTGATGTTAAATCTGAGACCATTTAGAAATCTCTGTAGTGTCATCTCAAGAGACTCACGGACACGGGCACGCTGCATAAGCATCTCCATCTCCATGTAGTAAGCATCCACTGTCAACACACCTTGTTTCAATTGGGTCAACTTGTCAAAGACGGAACGCAAGTAATTGATAGGCACAAAACGAGCTCTCATTGCCACCTTCATAGCACGCCATGTGATAATGGGCAGCTCACCATCTTCTTCTCGAGCACTCACAAGTCCATCCCACCAACGCAATGCATAACCATCAAATTCAGAGGAAGCAAGCTTGATCTTCCTATCTTCAGTATAGTCAGGATGTAAACGCCATAATCTCTCAATCTTCAGCTCCCATCTAAGATATTCTTCAACATCAGTACCTCCTTCAAATCTGGGAATTGAGAACTTGGGTTTACCCAAACCATCGTCTTGTTGTTGTAGAACACGTTGGGCTCCGCCGGGGACAAAACCACGACCACGGAACGCATCTCCAACGCCACGTCCAAGACCACGACCAACACCACGCCCTTGAGCATGAGCAGCTTCGGCATTGTCACCTTGCACACTGTCATCTTCATCAGGTGGTGGTTGTTGTTGCACCATTGTACGTATCTCACCAACGGCGGTTGTCAAAGCTTGTATAGATGCTTGAAGAGTCGTCACCGATGTTTGAACGGTATTAACCGCTGTAGTAGCCTCATCGACCTTCAAGTGTACACTCTGAATATCCTTGTCCAACACGTCACTAGCAACTCGTATTTCACGTTGCATATGATCACGAAGTGCCTCAAATTCACGCCAAGTAACTGGTGTAGCGGCGTCCTTTTTCTGCATCACATCAACATTCTCGGTAGAAGACATGATTAGTAGGTTAGTGCACTAAACAAAAATCTTTGGTGGTACTCTCACAACTCACTCAAAACCGATAAGAAAGGTAAATCTTACCGCTCCAAAGTGAATTAGTATTGCTTACCAACTTGAATTGACGGACTAGTGCACGGATGTAGCGAAGCGAATATCAAGGGTATAAGAACAATCACACGACAAAGCAGGATATATGTGGGGCTGTAGGTGGGCTACCTATTTGCACCAATAACAAGCTCTAGCGCTGACCGTAGACAACCAATGATACTCACACAAGGCGATATAATGGGGCAATGCAACTATATGTAGGAAAGGTTGCACTGCACTAGAGAGACGCTAGCAAAGCTCAACGAGACAGGCACAAGATTGCTCAACTACGGGTGCAGTAAAGTAAACTTAGGCCTTCACTTGATTCAACTAGCACTTCACATTTTTTTTGGATTTTTCTTTTTGTATAACACACGCAGCTATGTAGCTATTTTTGCTTCTTTTCAATTTTCTTCTTTTTTTTTTGGATTTTCTGACACAACTCCTTGATAACACGGCCAACAGAAATTGCAAAGCACCAAAAACCTAACGAGCAGCCTGTCGAGCGGTAAAACTAGTCTCTTCTGGGGAAGTTCCTAGTCACTTTATATCGAAAGGTCTGTGTCTATGGTTGGGAACAAGCACACTGTAAGCTATATGGACTCGGAGTAACAAAAACTGACACCACTTGATATGAAAACACAAGATGATAGAATAGACTCAAACCCTAAAAATACTAGAGGGAAGACAAAGATACGCAAAAAACAACTACGAAAAGCAACTAAAACTTGAAATTACTGCAATCTAAGGCTATGGCAAACCCTAACCCTAACTTTTTATGGCTTTTTCTGGATAGGAAAACACTCACAACTCAACTATGGGGTGGATTGTGGATGGCTTACCGAGGAAAACTGGAAATCTGATACCAAGATGATAAGGGGTGGCCCGATCTTCTCAGTAAGCGACGGGTGGTGATGAACACACGATGGTAGCAGCGGATGGAATCGATGATGATGAAGATGATAACTTGTATGACGCCGACGAAGTCTCTCGATTGATTCCTGATGCCAATGCAACAGCTCTCAACCCTGCAAGATATTCACAACTCCACACACTTGCGCACGTAGCCGCCGACCACGAAGCGGTAGATTGCAATCTTCTAATCCCCAATGGAACAACAAATAACACAAACTTTCAGTAGCATAAAACTCCAGATCGCAACGAATTGGAGAGTTGGGGAACAATAGTTTTGCTTAGCAAACAACTATGAACTAGGGTTTATCTTAAACTTGGTCTAAAGCAGCTAGGGGGTCGTCCAAGGCACTTATATAGGCGTCCGGGACGAGTTATGGTCGAAAAATACAAGTAAAACCGACCCGGAATAGTTCCGGTCGAGACGGACTCGGACGGATCCGGTCCGGAATCCGGTCAACCGGGCCAGTGACCGGGCAGGCCGGCGTGGGATCCGGTCAACCGGTCGCCAACCGGGAAGTTCGCAAATTTCCGGTTTTTGCCCGGTACGATAAATCCCCGTCCGGTTGGCCGCCAGTCAACCGGGCCAGGGACCGGGCTGGCCGGTCTGGAGGCCGGTCTAACCGGGTGCTGGGCCGGCCTGGACGTCGACTTCTCCTCTCGCGCATGCCTCCCGCTCCTCCCTCGCGCGTCCATGAGATATCTTCATGTCCAGCTCCATGTCTAGCTTCACGTCCATCTTGACGTCCGTCTTCATGTCCAGCTGCTCCTCTCCTCGTGCGATGCTCGTCTCCTCTTGATACCTGATGATACATAAGTAATAGGACTTAGGCAGTATAAAGTTCTCATCAACCAAAGTATCGTTTAGAAACAAGTTCACCTGTTGTTTAAGTAGCTTCGCACGAGCTCTTGTAATTGGTCCAATCCGAACTTCATCGGACTTGAGCTTCACAGCAGGTTCATCTTCATTTATCAATGACGGAGGTAGTGGTGTAGTAGGGATGTCCTCATCAAACACAAGGAGAGGCAAAGCTTTGGTTGCAAACGGAGAGACAACTAGATTCGCACGCGACCTCTCTTCTCTTCTTTCTTTTGCTTAAAAGCTTGTAACTCTTTTGTATACGGTGGCACTTGCACTCTTTGTATCTATGGTGGCACTTGTACTCTTTTGTATGTATGGTGCGACTTGCACTCTTTTTGTGTTTTTTCTCGCACTATGTTAGCGTTAGCTCGCTTTTGCTATCTTGCCACACGAGTGTTTGCTTAGAAGCTTTACTCCACACTACACACACACCTCACAATCGGGGTCACGTGCAATGTCTCGCAACACTAGATAAGCAATGCTCGATAGGATAGATCGCAAAAGGAAGAGGGCTACAAGGGAAAACTGCAAGTTATACCTGCGATGATGGTGGTGGTGGTGGTGGTAGCCGAAGTCGAGCTCGGAGGAGGGCGCGGAGGGCGTCCCGGTTTGGGTCCGGTTGGACCGGGCTCTGGACCGGATTGTCCGGTTGGCGACCGGTTGACCGGGTGCTGCGTGATACGTCTCCGACGTATCGATAATTTCTTATGTTCCATGCCACATTATTGATGATATCTACATGTTTTATACACATTATATGTCGTATTTATGCATTTTCCGGCACTAACCTATTAACGAGATGCCGAAGAGCCGATTCTTTGTTTCTCGCTGTTTTTGGTTTCGGAAATCCTACAAAGGAAATATTCTCGGAATTGGACGAAATCAACGCCCGGGGTCCTATTTTTGCACGAATCTTCCGGAAGTCCGAGGGAGAGTCGAAGTGGGGCCACGAGGTGGCGACACACCGGGCGGCGCGGCCCGGGCCCTGGCCGCGTCGGCCTGTGGTGTGGGCCCCTCGTGACGCCCCTTTACCTGCCCTTCCGCCTACAAATAGCCTTCGTCGCGAAACCCCCAGTACCGAGAGCCACGATACGGAAAACCTTACTGTGACGCCGCCGCCGCCAATCCCATCTCGGGGGATTCTGGAGATCACCTCCGGCACCTTGCCGGAGAGGGGATTCATCTCCCGGAGGACTCTTCACCGCCATGGTCGCCTCCGGAGTGATGAGTGAGTAGTTCACCCCTGGACTATGGGTCCATAGCAGTAGCTAGATGGTTGTCTTCTCCGCATGTGCTTCATTGTCGGATCTTGTGAGCTGCCTAACATGATCAAGATCATCTATCTGTAATTCTATATGTTGTGTTTGTCGGGATCCGATGGATAGAGAATACTATGTTATGTTGATTATCAATCTATTACCTATGTGTTGTTTATGATCTTGCATGCTCTCCGTTATTAGTAGAGGCTCGGCCAAGTTTTTGCTCTTAACTCCAAGAGGGAGTATTTATGCTCGATAGTGGGTTCATGTCTCCGTGAATGCGGGGAGTGACAGAAACCTCTAAGGTTATGGATGTACTTGTTGCCACTAGAGATAAAACATTGATGCTATGTCCGAGGATGTAGTTATTGATTACATTACGCACCATACTTAATGCAATTGTCTCGTTGTTTTGCAACTTAATACTTGGAAGGGGTTCGGATGATAACCTCGAAGGTGGACTTTTTAGGCATAGATGCATGCTTGGATAGCGGTCTATGTACTTTGTCGTAATGCCCAATTAAATCTCACAATATTCATCATGTCATGTATGTGCATTGTTATGCCCTCTCTATTTGTCAATTGCCCGATCGTAATTTGTTCACCCAACATGCTATCTTATGGGAGAGACACCTCTAGTGAACTGTGGACCCCGGTCCATTCTTTTATACTCGAATTACAAATCTGTTGCTATTGTTCTTTACTTGTTCTCTCGCAAACAATCATCATCCACACTATACATCTAATCCTTTGTTACAGCAAGCCGGTGAGATTGACAACCTCACCGTTTCGTTGGGGCAAAGTACTGCGGTTGTGTTGTGCGGGTTCCACGTTGGCGCCGGAATCCCCGGTGTTGCGCCGCACTACATCCCGCCGCCATCAACCTTCAACGTGCTTCTTGGCTCCTCCTGGTTCGATAAACCTTGGTTTCTTTCTGAGGGAAAACTTGCTGCTGTGCGCATCATACCTTCCTCTTGGGGTTCCCAACGAACGTGTGAGTTACACGCCATCACTGCGCCGGGTTGTCCGGTTGACCGGGTTTCTCAACCGGATTTCGCGTTTCTCTCTCTTGTTCTTCCCCAAACCAAAACCAAAAGATCAAATCGACGGGAAACGATGGAATTGGGGGCTAAAAGTTGGGGAAATAGTAGATCAAGCACAACAACACCGAATCCACGGACCAAAACCACTCAAAACGCAACCAAATCACAGATCCGTCCAAAGGCAATTTGGGGCTATTTTTGGGGATTTTTATGGAAAATTTTCTAGAAACGAAATCGGGTGGGTGGAGGGTCAAAATCGCGGTAACCAAAAGCTTCTGATACCATATGATGAGATCTGAGATCTAGGGTTTGGCCCGATCTCGCGATTTGACCCAAGATCCAAGGGGAAGAGGTGGGAGAGCGCGAGGAACACGAAGAACACGAGGAACACGGTACTCACGCACGCACACCAACCCGATACACCCGATACTTACCCCCGTGGCTCGATGGACCACGCCAATAGAATCACCCGGAAGAGGCACGCGGCAGAATTCCCTGGTGAGAGATTGGTGTTGGAGAAAGGAGATTGGTGAGGGAGAGAGAGTGACTTGCACTAGAATCTCAATCAACAATATCCAAATCAACAACAAGGAGTGCCTTGATTACAGAGTGATGCTTGTCCAAGATGGATGCTAACCCTAGGGAGACTAAGCTCAAAGTTGGTTTAAGCTCAAAATTATGTCTAAGGGGTAAAGGAGGGGTCCAGGGTCCTTATATAGGCATACATGGCCAGCAAGGCGAAAAGGTACATAACAGGATAACTTAGGCAGCTTGGAGGAGAATTCCCGTCGGATCCGGTCTGGGGCCGGTCAGACCGGGCCTGGGACCGGAGGGTCCGGTCGTGGGGCCGGTTGACCGGTCGCCAACCGGAATTGTCGCAAACTCCGTCCGGTTGGCCCCCGGTACGACGCCCGGTCAAGACCGAGGGAAATCCGGTTGGCGACCGGTTGACCGGGCCTGGGACCGGGCGGTCCGGTCATGGGGCCGGTCGACCGAGTCCTGGGCCGGCCAGCGTCTTCTCTTCCTTCGAGTGCTTCGAGTGACGTCGGGTCCAGCTTCGTGTCCATCTTCATGACTTGATGCTCCTCTCCTTCCCTTGACCATGGGATGTCCTCCTCTCCGGAGTCTTGATGCACCTTGTACCTAATGACACAAAGCACGTCGGCATGAGGTAGCATTCCATCCAAAGGTGTACCGAGATCAAGGGTGGCTAGGAGCGAGGTCACCTTATCATGTAGCGCTTTAACTCGAGCTCGAGTCATTGGTCCACTTAGGGAACTTGGTGGTCTTGGTGTGGAGGTGTCCGAAGGCCACCCCGCATCAAGGTTAGTTGACTCCAGAACTAGTGACACCAACTAACGACATATGGCGCAAACTCTAACTATACTCAATCCTTAACCCCCGTGTAAAACCCTATCTAAGAACGACCAAAGCATCCACAATCCGACGCCAAATTTCAGCACAAATATGGCCTCAAGTGTTCAGATTCGACCATGTAAACAACCCTAGACCAGGAAAGGCAAAGATTTCTAAGAGAGATGTGAAGGCTATGCCGGAAAGACTCGAAAAAGTACCATAAACTGGAGGAGGATCACCCTCGGGCCGCCGCCGTGGAGACATTGCTGACGGCGGACAAGCCCCTAGACACGTGCATGCCTATTCACACCATCACCAAAGCCTCTCCGAGTGCAATGACAACGAGGACGTCAGCGTCGTCGGCGTCTCTTCCTCTCGCGCACCCACCTCGGAATGATTGCTCGAGGTCACTATGGGGGATTTCCCCGGAAAGAAAGCAGACACAGAGGTGTGGTGGGGGCGTGGAGAGAAAGCAATTATTGCGAATTAATTTAGTGGCTTCTCTGCAAGAAACTGGCTACGCAACACCCTCCTGCGACTGATAGTGGGCTCAAATACGCGCCAACATCCACAATACAGCGGGCATCGACACATGGTGACCATCGATAGGACAGCCAATCGTATTTTATTACTCCCTCCGATTCATATTAATTGACTTCAATATGGATGTATCTAGAACTAAAATGTGTCTAGATACATCTAATCAGAGGCAATTTCATATTAATTGACTTCAATATGGATGTATCTAGAACTAAAATGTGTCTAGATACATATAATTAGAGGCAATTAATATGAACCGGAGAGAGTACCGTATTTCGCGTATTCTTAAGTACTACAGTGATAGAAGCGGGCATGGCTGCCGGAGTTTAGGTAAGCGGCATGTATTTTACCCTATTTACTACTAGCATAAATTTCTTTTATTAGTAGTAGTATAAGATCCGATCACAGCAATCATCATGCAGTAATAAGTGCAGTAACCGACGAAATTGAGGGAGAAGGTGTTCGTCCCCCCTTCCCTCGTCCTCACCTTTCAATCTCTCTCTCTAGATGGCAATACTTTTCCCCTGTTCCTAGGCAAGCCCATCATCTAGCCTGGGGTCTCTGTCTAGAGAGAGAAGACACAAGGTGAGGAGTAATACAACAGAACCAACCCGAGACAGCAGAGAGAGAGAGAGAATCAGAGAACCCAATAGGCGAGGAGGAGAAGAAGAAGAAGAAGAAGAAGAAGAAGAAGAAGAAGAAGAAGAAGAAGAAGAAGAAGAAGAAAGGAACCCCAAGGCAACTGGTGAGCACGCCAAGAATCCGTCCTTTTATCCCTTCTTGATTCATTGCTTTCCTCCCCTTCCGTTTCGCTCAATTCGTTGCCTGGCGTTTCAGATCAGGGCTCCCACAAGGGAGGCGTTGCGTGAGCTCGGGCCTTTCCTCGGATTCTCGGGAGGCGCCATGGCCGGCGTTGACGCGGCGAGGTACGCGCAGAGCCCGGCTCACCACGCCGTCTCGATGCGGGACCACGCTGCCCTGCGCCGCGTGCTGGACGCGCTCCCCCGGGCGCGCAAGCCCGAGGAGATCCGGACGGAGGCGGACTCCATCGCCGAGGAGGCGCGCGCGGAGGCCGTCTCGGCCGTCATCGACCGCCGCGACGTCCCGGGGCGCGAGACCCCGCTCCACCTCGCCGTCCGCCTCGGCGACGCCGTGGCAGCCGAGATGCTCATGGCGGCTGGGGCCGACTGGAGCCTGCAGAACGAGCATGGCTGGAGCGCGCTGCAGGAGGCCATCTGCGCGCGCGAGGAGGCGCTCGCACGCGTCATCGTGCGCCACTACCAGCCTCTCGCCTGGGCCAAGTGGTGCCGCCGCCTGCCCCGCGTCGTCGCCGCCATGCGCAGGATGCGCGACTTCTACATGGAGATCACATTCCACTTCGAGAGCTCCGTCATTCCCTTCATCTCCCGCATCGCGCCCTCCGATACCTACAGGGTCTGGAAGCGCGGGGCCAACCTCCGTGCGGACATGACGCTCGCGGGCTTCGATGGCTTCAAGATCCAGCGCTCTGATCAGACCATACTGTTTCTCGGAGAGGGCTCTGAGGACGGCAAGGTGCCACCGGGCTCCTTGTGCATGATTAACCACAAGGATAAGGAGGTGATGAACGCCCTTGAAGGTGCTGGCGCCCCCGCCTCAGAGGCAGAGGTCCAGCAGGAGGTTATCGCCATGTCACAGACCAACATCTTCCGTCCGGGGATAGACGTCACTCAGGCGGTGCTGCTTCCACAGGTCACATGGCGGCGGCAGGAGAGGACAGAGGCGGTTGGCTCGTGGAAGGCTAAGGTGTATGACATGCACCATGTTATGGTCAGTGTCAAGTCAAGGAGGGTTCCTGGTGCCATGACGGATGAGGAATTCTTTTCAGCTTGCAATGAGAATGATACCGAGAGCGAGGGCTTCGATGACGTACTCACTGAGGATGAGAAGAAGCAGCTGGAATCTGCGCTTAAGATGGATTCTCCAGATGCCCCTGGTGAAAGCCAGTCTGACGCCTTTGTAGGTCCTAGACATAGTTGCTTTGAGCCAAGGGAGAGGGAGATACCAATCGAGGATTTGAGCATCTCTGGAAATGGGGAAATTAAACATGATAAGAAAGGCTGGTTTAGTAATTGGGGAAAGAAGGGCCAAACTGGCATTAGTAAGCAGGAGGGAACAAAGAGGATGGTACCTCCAAGAAGCTCGCTCTGTGTAGATGAGAAGGTCAGCGACCTCCATGTAGAATCTCCATCAAATGTACAAACAAAACCAGGAAGGCATTCAGTAGATGTAGTAAGAGGGGACGAGAACAGAAGAGGCAAGGAAAGGGATTATCGCAAACCTGCAACTTCAGAGAATGGGCATAGGCGCAAAGAAAGTGGCAAAGAAAGCGAGTATAAGAAAGGTCTAAGGCCTGTTCTTTGGTTGTCCCCTAACTTTCCTCTTCGGACTGAGGAGCTCTTGCCACTACTAGATATTCTTGCAAACAAGGTGAAAGCGATCCGTCGTTTAAGGGATCTACTCACGACAAAACTGCCTCCAGGAACTTTTCCAGTCAAGGTAAGAGCCTAAAATTAAATGTTCCCTGATGCAATGTCTTCACTGCAATTCTTTTGCCAACAAATGTACCATGTAATTTTGTAGACGGAGATACAGTAATTCAGTAGGTTGTTTGATTGTTTGGTACTGGTTATTTACTTGACAAATTTGAAACTTCTTCATGCCATCTCACCATTTTGCACCTAAGACAAATTATCATCATATAATTTCATTGCCAGTTGCATTGTTAAAGACATCCATACATTACAAAACTATTAGAGAATCACAACATTAGTTAACATATTTGTACAGCAATACATCCTTACCATCGTTTAGGTACACACTAGACACCATTCTGTAGATTCATTCTTCATGTGGCTATTTTAAAATACATTTAACTCCTTGTTGGATGTTTTACTGATAAATACTATTGACTAAAGTGATTATTTGGTACTGCCTCCGTCCCAAAAAGGATCTCGCAGATTTTTCTAAATTTAGATGTATTTATACACTTCCAAATTTTAAAAAGTCTGCAACATCCTTTCTGGGACGGAGGGAGTATTGAATAGATGCCACACCATACCGATATGAAATATTCTGGAAAACTCAAAAACATATTCCACAAGTTATGCTTTAATTTGAATAAAGGTCCTATTCATTTTCCTCTTGTATCCTGTACTGTTAAAGAAACAATAAAAATATGAGGTTCAACTCTTTGTGGCAAACATGCGACACATAAGAATTGAAACATGACTAGCATGAAGTAGGTAGCAAAGCAGAGTTATTTGTGTCATTGTTTGCTACTCTCCTGTGATTAGCGACTTCAATGCCCTACACTGTAAGTATTCTACCCCCTCTTTCCCGGCGTGTAGGGTGCCTAACCAGCTGCCCCACAACCAAGAAAAGTACCCTGGCATCAAGTGGAAATTAATTAAGCATGGAGTATCACCAGATGTCGCGACATGCAAACTGTGTTCACTCCAGCGATTTAATGCTCACTAGAGGCAAGAGGGTTTACTAGGGGAGGAAGAGTGGGTCCATCTAGTCCGGCCGCCATTAATTAAGCGCGACTAACATATCCAGATTACCTCATTTTGGTTATATGCCCTACACACATGGACAGAGGGAATATCGACCCCCATTTTCTTTTCTTTTCTTTGCGATATGAAAAGCAATGGCTAGTTTGGCAAGTAGAAGTCTGAGGCTAAAGTTTCTGGATGTCTGTTACCCTTTCTGATAAACGCAGACTGCAGTTACCCGTGTGGCTAGTTAAGTTACTTTTTATCAGTGAAAAGAATATGCATCTTCATTTTTACTACTAGCTCTGTTTGTCCCTGTTGCATTTAGAAGTTCTTTTTAATACGTTGATCAACGGAACCATGAAGATTTGATCCTTTTGCGTATTGGAACTTTGATTTTACAGCATACTGCAAAATTTTCAGCGTTTTAGAATCAAAGAGCTAAAATATACTGTTTTGATTTTCATCGATGAAATTTGGCCATTTACATCGTTACAGCATACTGTTCTAATTGTATTCTCTTTTGCTGTTATCCACAAAAATACACTCGAATTTAGCCATTTTTGTTAGTGATCTACTTATTTCAAAAAAATATGTGTGTCTCTCAATTCGATATTTTAATCTTTGTATATGTCCCTTCAATTTCCACAAACTGATGGTTGCTCATGTTATGGTTAACTGGAATTACTTGACAAAAAAGAGCACACTGGCAAGCTATATTGGTATCTTTATCAATTTATACAAGTTGCAACTGGGAGGCTCAGGTCTTAGACTCATAGGCTTAGGCCGTGCTGTGATGGGAAATATAGGATGGGAGGAAAGGACTACTTAGGCTGGCTTATATGTATGTATACTCCATCCCATTCCCAGCAATGTTAAGTAACAGGCTGCTTGCATGCGGATGTGTCCAACCTGGCACCGCGCCACGAACACCTCCCCGGCCGCATGATGTAGGATACAAACGATGGATAGAAATCCGGGAAAAAAGGAAAAAAAAAAAGTTACCAGTCCCCATACATGATTTACCTTGGCAACTTTAGAAAACGCGGCCAAGAAACTAGTGCAGGCATGTTCGGTGAATATAAATTCCGTAAGTAATCTGGTATGCATAATCTGGTATCTGGGCCATCATAGGTTGTGTGTTTCATGTGATCCTAGAAAATATTCTTGGTCAATTACTTTTTGTAAATGTTTGCTCTTTGTTGAATTGCAATTGTTGGTTTATTGTGAATGTGATGAATTGGAAAATTTAGTAACAAAGTTATTTTTCTTAGGTTGCCATTCCAGTTGTACCTACAATCAGGGTTCTTGTGACATTCACAAAGTTTGAAGAGCTACAGCCATTAGAGGAGTTTACGACGCCTCCTTCTAGCCCTGTCAATTGCAAGAGCCCAGCAGCACAAGCGTCTTCAGGCTCCTGGGTTCAGTGGATCAAGGCTCCTTACCGCCAGAACTTCTCTACAGCACAAGGCCCCAGCAACCGCGTGGAGGACATCCAAGACCCCTTTGTTATCCCTGCTGATTACGTCTGGACGACACCAGAAGAGAAGAAAAAGAAGACGCAAGAAAACAAGAACAAGTCGAAGAAAGGCCGGACTGCGTCTTAGAGATAAGCTGTGGACTAGCCTGGTAGCAGTCTTTAAAGGAGCAAATACTCGGTGACATCCTCTTATCTAACATGAAGGATGAGTGGGAAGGTTTGAAGATCTCAACGTGCTGTAGGTGACAAATGTCGTGAAACAACCGCTTGTCTAGTTTCAATGTTATGAAACATTTGTTGGTAACATTCTTTCGTTTAACCCAAATCATGCCAGTCCCGATTAATATTGGTGCAACGTTGCTGGTAGATTTGGCCAAGGTGGCTTGCTGAAGTTTGCGGCGTTCTTTTTTTAGTTCGTCAGGGTCTTGCATTTTAACCCCGCTCACCACAAGCTCATTATTGTCATGTTTGCCCATTTTTATTAAGAAAACTGAGGTTTTCTTACCAATCTCACACTGAATAATTAGGGGTGTGAGAGTGAGACTATCAATTTTTTCAGTTGGCAGCCCACCACTTAACCACAATTGCACGCACCACCCATCTTGAAAGATGGGAGTAGAGATCTTCAAGCAAAGAAAAGCTACAAAAGTACATGATACATATACATACGCCCAGCAGCGGGCAGCATGGGTGGAGAGAGAGGCAGAGGACCAAGCGATGTAGAATTGACATGACGATCAACTGGGCCGACCCCCGCGGAATGGCCATTGCATTGGAGGACGGCGACATGTGCTTCTAGCGCTTGTTGGTCAGCTAGATCCATGGAGATGATGATATAGAAGTGTTGCGAGGCGATGACCCAAATCCGAGAGTCGTCGATCTTGGAGGCATGTAGTGTGATGCGGAGCTGATGAGGAGGCGCTTGGAGCAGGAACCGGCGAGACGTGCAACGGTGAAGAAGCGAAAGGGCTTGGTTCATATGGCTCCATTGAGTAGGAGGAGTTTTGGAGATCAATATTCAGTGAGGCTGATTGAGCTTGTCATAGCCATTGCAGAGGTCGGAGGGGTACGTATAAAGCATCATTTATCCATGGAGGTGGAGGTGGAGGTGGAGGTGGAGGTGAAGGTGAAGGAGAATAAAGAGACCACCGTTTGCTCTTTTAACTCGTCCGTTACGGCCTCCGATCAGTTCGTTTTTAGAGTAGAGGTAGCTTCGCAGTATGCTCTTGGTAGCTGAAGAGATAAACACTGCCAGTTAAACGTAGGAAATCTAACAGAAATAGCAAGAGTCAAAACTGGAAGGAACAAACAACATAAATCGCGTTAAGGTGAACAGTTTGCTGACGTGAAACGTTGCATGGTAAGAAAATCTATACTGTGTTTGGATGTAATGAATTGGGGCTGAAATTGAGGAATTGGAATTCGGATGTTTGGATGCATATGGAATTAGAGCCTGGAAACTTGGCCGAATTCCAAGCCCACCCGCGCGCAAGGCAATTTTGCCATCGATCAATACGGAGGTCCTCCGCTCCGTATCGCGCTGAATTGGAGATCCGGTAACGTTTCGCTCCTCGTTCTTCCTCACGGTCAACCTCAGATCCCCCCTCGATCTCCTTCGTCCAGCGTCGTCGGCCACCTCGGCACCTCCCCCACCTCAAACTGCTCCGGCCACCTCCCCCTCCCTTCTGCAACCACCGGTTTCCCCTCCTCCACCATTAGCGCACATGGTTTCCTCCGAGCACGGGATCTTGATCCAGCGGCGTTGCCAAGTCGTCCCCGCCGCCCACACATGCTTTCTGTACCTGCAGCCCGGCGGCCAGGTGCCCCTCCTCCGGCTTCCCGCCCCTCCACGCGTTCTTCCCGAACCTGAAGCCACGATGGAGGGGCGAGAGCACCCAAGCCGGCTCGCCCTGCCCTCCATCGTTCATGTGGTGTTCGGCCGAGCCACGACGAGCGAGCAGAGGCACTGGAGCGAGCATGTCATGGGCAGGGGAGTCGGCGGGTAGATTGTGGCCGAGCATTTTCAATGCGGGTGCTCTACGCCGGCGAGGGGCTCATGGCCACCACAACTTGACGCCAGAGAGGCCGGATGGCAAATCCTGTGCAGTTCATGTTTTTCCGCTGCTAAGCCATACATCAGATGTGTACTACTCTAGTGTAAATCTTTTTTCGTAGTTACAGGAAACCTCGGGTTCTAGTAAATTTTTCAGCATACACATAGCCGATGTTTTGTCGTAACATGAAAGAATAAATCTGTGATGGACCGAATAGATGTTCTGCTGCTGCTATAAATCTTGTCTTGTTTATGCTGATCGATGAAAGGGATTAGAAGCGGCACAATGATGGGCACCGTGGTGTGGTCTTTGCTGACCCTATCCCTGTTATAAGAGCATCTCCACTCGTCCCCCGACGAGGCCCCCGGCGAGCCTTTTTTCCATCCGGACGGCGTAATTCGGTCCAGTCGCGCCCCCGGTTCCTCGTTTTCGTCCGGATTTGGGCCTAAATTCATCCGGCGATCCCACGCCATCCCCGGCCCCCCGGGGAGCTTTCGGGGACTCGGACGAAACAAAAGCGCGCGTGGCCCCAACTTGTCGGCGACAATGGCACGGGTTTGTACGGCAATACCCTCGTCTTCCCGATCTACGGCAATACCCTCGTCTTCCCGATCTACGGCAATACCCTCGTCGAACGAAAGCTTTGAACTCTCAAGTGGTGCAACATAGATAGATTATATATATTTCGAATATAATTCGAATAAACATAAAAATTACATATAAAAACTTTAAAACAAACTTAAACTACTTCTTCTTCCTACGTGGCCCCGCCTCATCGTCGTGGCGGCGACGCTTCCGGCTCGTCACCTCCTCGTCGGAGGAAGTTGAGTCCTCCTCCTCGTCGGTGTCCTCGGCCTCTTCGTCGTCCTCCTCCTGCTCGCTCCTCCTCCTCTTCCTCGGCCTCTTCCTCGGCCTCGCTCCTTGGCCTCTTCGTCCTCCTCCTCGTCGCCATCCCATGCGTCCTCCTCCTCGTCGTCATCCCATTCGTCCTCGCCGGCCGGTGGGGGGGGAATCGTCGGCTGCCGGACGATGCGGCTTTATCCCACCAATGGCGCCATCCGGGCGGCTTCCCTCGCTCGTCGGTGTCCGATGGCCAAGAGAGATCGCTCATGGTTGACGGAGGATGGTGAGGAGAGAACGGATGAATGGCGTCGGCCGTCGGGAACCGTATATGTAGGTCTCTCGACGAAGAGAGCGGCGGTTGCTCTTCCGCGGAGTTCGTGCTCCATTACGGCGGTTCTCGCATCGAGGCCACTTCGGCCGTTCCCGACGAGTCGTTTCGGCTCTCCAGACCACTTCGCGACGGTTCAATGCGTCGAGGGCACTCCGACGATTGCCCTTCCCGGTGACTGCACCGTCGCTATGCACGCGGTGGGTGCGCGTCAGAAGGCGACCATGGGCTCGCGGCTGGGAAAATGGGCCTCCTCAGGCCACAAAATACATCCATCCGGCGCTAAATATCGCCGGATTTCGGCCTGGGGAGCCCCAACGGCTGGGGATGCTCTAAGAGATCCAAAGACTTTAATTTCACAGTTGTGATGTATGCCGTATGAACTGAGCTGTGCTGGAACTTTACTTTATTTGTATGTGAAAGGTGAACTATTATGCTGTATGAATAGAACATATAAATATTTTAATATATACTACTATTTTTCATACTTGTACACAAGTTTATATTGACTGAATTGAATGAAACATACCATTTCATGGTTTGTACATCCAAACGTGAATTGGAATTGGGTGTCATCATTTGATTCTAACAACAAATTTCATGCATACCCAAACAACATAGTTGAAATTGGAGTCATTTCATTTCCACCTTGGTTTTGGTATTCCCTTCTAATTCAATTCCATCCTCTAATTATGTGCATCCAAACACAACTAGAGAAAAGATAGGATGGCCCACTTAATGATGAGGCATACTTGCACGATGATGAGGACATTCCATCTGTTGATACAACCGTTGTACCCGCAACCACACAAATACAAGAATCAATCACTCGAGCTCGTGCCAAACAACTTAACTATCAGCTACTTTTGTTTCTTCGAACTATTCCTCACATACATGAGAATATGATGCTACTTGAGAATATGATGCTGCCTAAATCAGATGTGTTTGTTACTCTTAGGAATGATGGACCTAGCATGGATGAGAAGGACAATCATTGGAGCATGATCACACATGAAGGAGATGACAGCAAATATGTGAGGATTGAAGAGGACGCTGCGAGTGGAGATTTCAGAACTTTGAAGCCACCATAATTGAAGATGAAGGCATGGACGAAATATAGAGTTTTCCACTTCATAATTTCATCCATATGAGTACATGGTGCTACGACACCATTAGTTTTGGGTCAGGCCCATGTCATTTTCGCAGGAATTAAGTCAGCCCCCGTTTAGAGTCCGTATTGAAGGGTAAAAGGCCTTCTAGGGTTTGGTTCGGCCACCATATGCATGGCTAGCCGAAACCCCATCTTTTCCTCCTTTAAATATCCACATAGCCGTCACGTTTAGACTCGAATTTTGATTAGATTAAAAGTTAGCTATTGCAACAACTCTGGTGTACTTCTTTTGAGGCCAACGCACAGAACAAGACCGACTATTCGGAATCCCACCATATTCAATAAAGCTTTCATCTTTCATCCGTAATATTCTGATTGCAATATTAGTTCTTAATTGTTCTCGATTTAAGTTAGGAATTAAGACCCTCGCTGGTCAGGTTGATCGTGCATCCGCAAGATCAGTAACTCCCGGAGATTGACCTAGTGATTGCATTGGTGCACGTGCTTTGCACGTGTAGTCGGATCGTCAAGCACGAACTCCACCAACAAATCGAAGCTATCTTCATCTCATCGAAAGATCGGGCACCTTTGCCCTATCAAGTGGTATCAGATTTCAGGTTGCTCGGTGAGATTTTACAGTTTTCATAGTGTAGATTGCATCTGTCATCATACCCATAAACCACAAAAAAGCCAAAAATACAGTTAGGGTTTTAGATCATCATCCCATAAACCCCCTGCCACGCCTTTGCATTGTCTTTTCAGTTCTGCATAGTTGAATTTGTGTCTGCATCTTCGTGTCGAGTTGCTGGTCTTAGTGTCTAGTTTCTTTAGACTTTCGAGTTCTGGTCCTATTAGTCACGCCGCCACCGCCCGCTCGCACCATACGAAGACCACCACCATCTACACCACCATATACTTCCTCCACTGCCATATACATCCACCATATAATTCCACCACTGCCATATACATCCACCATACACTTACGCGATTGCCATATACATCCACCATATACTTCCGCCACCGCCATATACATCCGTCATATATATCTGCCATATACCCTGTCCCCTATCGCGACACAGATTCGTGTTATTTCTCTGCCGCGACAGAGTCCGAGTAGAATTAGGTTTTATTGTTTTTCCCTCTTAGTTGTTGCCTTCTAATTCCATCTGTGCTGTAGCAAAAAATTTCCGTGAGATCAGTTTCGGCCGCCAGTAGAGAATTGTGAAGGAGAGCAAAAAAAAGTCTGGAACCATCTCCGAAATTTTTTCTGGCTACACTAGTTTTCGACCGTGGAGATAACTTTTCGCCACTGGCCGTTATAGCGACATTTTTTTGGCGCCTGCGCGCTTTCCGAAGCAATTTCCAGAAATTCCGACAATTTTTTTCTGAGGCTATACTGTTTTTAGACCTCGGAAATCAGTTTGAGACACACGCCATCATAGTGATTTTTCGCATCTCAGTTCGCCACCTCATCGCTGCTCGTTGTTTGTGTGTTGCGCCATGACCTCGTTAGTGTTCTAGACTCGCGTCTCTAGTACGGTCTAGCCTAGGACCAGCACAGTACCGTTGTTGAGCATACTTTCAATACTGCATCGCTGTTTTGATAATTGTTGTTTTTGCTACCATATATTAGCCTTCCTACAAGTCTACATATTGTTTCCACATGCTCTGTGTCGACACTTGATAATCGCTTTGGCAATCTTTGGAGACGCTGATCCTTGTTGCTTGCCATATCACCTTCCTCCTGTTTGGTAAGAACTTGTAAGAGCTTTGTATTTTTCTTGACGAATTGCGTGTGAACCACCATATTCCGTAGTTTGTAGGCATACACATTTGTGCTTTTTGAGTACTAATCATGACAGGAACCACGACGGACGCTGTTGACCCGTCTAAGATGACGAACAATGAGTTGCATGCTCACTTCAGCCACCTTTTAGGTGGGCATGCACACGACGTAGATGCGCGCCTTGGTGACGTTGACGCCAAACTCACCGATGCGCTGGACAGATAGATGGCCTCGAGGCAGCTTTCAACTCCAAGCTCGATGCCATGTTCCAGGAGGTGTTGGCTCGGTTACCGCAGCTTCGCGACAACGTGCGATGACGCGCACGCCGCGTTCCTCGTGCGGAGGTGCCTGCGGGTACCGCTCATGCTGCAACAGTCGCACCTGACGCGCCTTCTAATCAAGGATACGATGATTATGGAGGTAACGAGGAATATTTGGTAGATGAGAACGTGCTGGACGGCGAGGAGGTCGAACAACCTGCACCTGGTCGTGCACGGCAATACAACCGCAACGCTCGCCCACCTCCACGACCGGTACGTGATGATGATCCTGATGCATACCTTACTTGGGAATTGGAAGTAGAGCAATGCTTTGCATGTTTATGATATCCTGATCATTTGCGTGTTAGTGCTGCTACTTGTGAGTTCACAGATTTTGCATCTATTTGGTAGTCTGAACATTGTAGAGTACATCATGCTAATATTTCTACTACTTGGGTTGGTTTAAAACTTGCTATGCGTACTCATTTTGTTCCTCCACATTATCAGCGTGATTTGCTTAAAAAGTTGTCTCGTTTAGAACAAGGAAAAAATCTTGTAGAAGACTATTATCAAGAATTGCAAACTGCATGATTTGTTGTGGTATTGTAGAGGATAATGAAGCTATGCTTGCACGTTTTTTGGTGGTTTGAATAAAGAGATTCAGCATATTTTAGATTATAAGGAGTACAACACTATTACTCGCTTGTTTCATCTTGCTTGCAAAGCTCAACATGAAGTGCAGGATCGTCAACCACCATGGAGAAGAGCTAATATTTCGGCAGGTCGTACATCGTCGTGGTCTCTGTGACAATCAGTGCCACCATCTTGCGGGGCTGCACCAGCACCTACTACCTCCAAGTACACCGCGCCTGCATCAGGAGCACCACCTTCTGCTACTCTGATACGTCTCAAACGTATCTATAATTTCTTATGTTCCATGCTACTTTTATGACAATACTCACATGTTTTACACACACTTTACATCATTATTATGCATTTTCCGGCACTAACCTATTGACAAGATGCCGAAGCGCCAGTTGCTGTTTTCTGCTGTTTTTGGTTTCAGAAATCATACAAAGGAAATATTCTCGGAATTGGACGAAATCAACGCCCAGGGTCTTATTTTTCCACGGAGCTTCCAGAAGACCGAAGAGCATACGAAGTAGAGCCACGAGGTGGCCAAACCACAAGGCGGCGCGGCCAAGGAGGGGCCCGCGCTCCCCTGTGGTGTGGGGCCCTCGTGCCTCCTCCGACTCTGCCCTTCCGCCTACTTATACTCTCCGTCGCGAAAACCCTATTACCGAGAGCCACGATACGGAAATAGTTCCAGAGACGCCGCCGCCTCCAATCCCATCTCGGGGGAATCAGGAGATCGCCTCCGGCACCCTGCCGGAGAGGGGAATCATATCCCGGAGGACTCTTCATCACCATGATCGCCTCCGGACTGATGTGTGAGTAGTTCATCCTTGGACTATGGGTCCATAGCAGTAGCTAGATGGTTGTCTTCTCCTCTTGTGCTATCATGTTAGATCTTGTGAGCTGCCTATCATGATCAAGATCATCTATTTGTAATGCTACATGTTATGTTTGTTGGGATCCGATGAATATGGAATACTATGTTAAGTTGATTATCAATCTATCATATATGTGTTGTTTATGTTCTTGCATGCTCTCCGTTGCTAGTAGAGGCTCTGGCCAAGTTGATACTTGTAACTCCAAGAGGGAGTATTTATGCTCGATAGTGGGTTCATGCCTCCATTGAATGCGAGACGATGTGACGAAAGTTCTAAGGTTGTGGATGTGCTTGTTGCCACTAGGGATAAAACATCAATGCTTTGTCTAAGGATATTTGTGTTGATTACATTACGCACCATACTTAATGCAATTGTCCGTTGTTTGCAACTTAATGCTGGAAGGGGTGCGGATGCTAACCCGAAGGTGGACTTTTTAGGCATAGATGCATGCTTGGATAGCGGTCTATGTACTTTGTCGTAATGCCTCGATTAAATCTCATAGTAGTCATCATGATATGTATGTGCATTGTTATGCCCTCTCTATTTGTCAATTGCCCAACTGTAATTTGTTCACCCAACATGCTATTTATCTTATTGGAGAGACAGCACTAGTGAACTGTGGACCCCGGTCCATTCTTTTACATCTGAAATACAATCTATCGCAAACTCTGTTCTCTCACTGTTCTTCGCAAACAAACATCATTTTCCACACCATACGTTTAATCCTTTGTTTACGGCAAGCCGGTGAGATTGACAACCTCACTTTGTTAAGTTGGGGCAAAGTATTGTGATTGTGTTGTGCAGGTTCCACGTTGGCGCCGGAATCCCTGGTGTTGCGCCACACTACACTCCGTCACCAACAACCTTCACGTGGCCCTTGATTCCTACTGGTTCGATAACCTTGGTTTCTTACTGAGGGAAAACTTGCTGCTGTAGGCATCACACCTTCCTCCTTGGGGTTCCCAACAGACGTGTTGTAGCACCCTACCTTTTAATAAAGGCAAGATACCTGTGTATAGTGCTATTCCCGGGATCACTGATAGCACACACATTACAAAATATAGTAATCATTGCAATAGTATCAAATTACTACATCTTTGATCCAGAGGGTAAAGTAAAACCTTACAAATTGCATAGTCACATGGACTAGCTCAACAATGTTCAGAACAAACACAGCGGAAATGTAAATCATCAATGATCCTTCATCATCTTCATATGCCACAGGCAGTCATGTTGTAATGTAGACTCGAGATCCTACCACGTACTTCTCCTCAGAAAATCCTGCACGTTTGAATATGCAGCCCCACGAATGGAGGTCAGTACAATGATGTACTGGCAAATGACACTTACACGGTGGCAGTTTTCAGGCATGACTATCTACATGATATTTGGCTGGTGGAGTTTAGGAAAATTTGCATAAAGCCAATTTTATCCTACTCCCTCCGATTCATATTAATTGACTTCAATATGGATGTATCTAGAACTAAAATGTGTCTAGATACATCTATATTAGAGTCAATTAATATGAACCGGAGGGAGTACATTTTATTTAAAACAAAACTTTTGTAAAACTTGTAATGTTGTCATAAACAGTATCATGGTTACATCTCCCATGTACTATCCGACAGTTGCTACTCAAACTTTTAACTCATTCAAAAAAGGTGATGAGATTCTTCCGTACATTCCCTGCCTAGAAAGCTCAAATTGTCCATAACCGAGGACACGACTAAGATCTTAGGTTTACTCTCGAGAGGTTGTGCACTTTCACCTTACGACCCACCCTTCTCAAGAGAAGAATGAGACAAGATCTTTCAGGAGAAGGTTTCAACCATAACCAGCTAGACCCGTTCCCGTTTGGCCGTCACCACATCATCATGTCTAGCAACAAGTTGGACCTCACAACTTACTTAATCCCGGCAGAGCCCATAATACCATAAGGCTGCACTAGAAGCTATCTAAAACATGGACGACATAGAAATCTCTTTAATCATGAGTGACCATTCACAAGTGCATCCTCAGGCGATGACAACCACAATGTGGCCCTGAGTAGCCACTCAACATTTGCGCACTCTCAGGGATTCATCACTTTAGTCCCTAGGGCGCGTGAGGAATTCATCACTTTAGTCCCTAGGGCGCGTGAGCCTGAGCAGCCGCCCACCAATCAACCGATCCACCCAGGTGATTCATTAAGGTTATTAATTTTAACTTCCAACAGTCACAATCCAGAATAATCAAACAATAGTGGCATTTTGTTATTGCTAGGCAGTCTAATAATCCTAGCAAGGGTTCATGGTGGCTACACACTACTGGGCTTGATAGCATAGCATAACTTTCGAAAACCAAAATCCTACCATGCATACTTTGAAAAACACTAATGCATATATAAAATAAGTAGGATTTGAATGTCACTTGCCTTTTCGGTAGTCGAAGCGCGTTCACTTCTCTTAATCAAAATATGTGCCTCTCCGTACAACTACAACATAAAATATAGCACAACATAAACACACCATTCAACAACAACATCATAATCAAACAAGACAACAATCGGAAATCGCTCTATGGTACTAAGGTGTGGCATGAGGTTTGGCTTGCAAGATATGAGTTGGAGATATTGAACGGATGGGTCAAATACCTGGAAAGAACATGATTATCTAAGTTAAGTACTTAGAAGAAAATGATTGATAAGAACCTATGGTCAAATGTTGTTTGCTACTCAAGAATGGGAAAATTGGAATGATCCACAAGATAAATCACATGAGTCTCTTGCAAGATATGAGTTGGAGATATTGAACGGATGGGTCAAATACCTGGAAAGAACATGATTATCTAAGTTAAGTACTTAGAAGAAAATGATTGATAAGAACCTATGGCGCAACTCAAAATATCATTTAGTAAAGTGTGACAACACTTACTAAGATAGTATGGGTTACACATAGGTTTGGGTATGGATTTGTGATATATTGAATTACTCAATTAACTCATTTGTAAATTGAATAGTTCAATATAAGCCAATAAGAATAAGTGTGCATGAGGTGAAATTTGTATGGAAGATATTTAGAAAGATGGTGACTGTTTGGACTCATGATACGTGTGATATGAGGTGGAGTGTATCACACACAAGTATCCAAGGCATACCTAATTGAGATACATTACCATTTACTGAAATAACTGAAATGAATATATGTGAACTATGCAAAGAGGTTTGATGTAGAAAGGATATTGGTTCAAGGTGTAATATCTAAATGGATTGGGTAGATGAGCATGATCATAAGGTTTACTTTTGTAGGAGTCATATCGAAAGGAATCATAGAATTAATTCTATAATGAACATACTCAAATCCACATATTTGAATTTGAATATTTGCAAGGTGATTCAAATATTTTGGACAATGGTGCTATTGAATGGAGTACTGTAAAACAAAACTTATGCAATTGACATAGTGTGACAACACTTATCAGAGTAGCACAAGGTCACACATAGCATTGGATATGAACTAATGATATATTGAACTACCCAAATAACTCATTTGAAAGTTGAATAGTTCGAACTAAGTGGAAGGATTGAATGGCATGAATGATATCGGGATTTGGTTCGCGGAGCCTAAGGGATAACCAAGGTTCATCACATGTGATATGGGTAGAGTATCTCCACCCTACTAAAGCAAGGTAAAAATCTAAACTAGGACATGTCACACTTTACTCAAATAAGCCAATTGTTATTTGAATAATATGAACTAGACAACCAGGGGTAAGCTATCCATCATACGTGAACATGATAAAGAATTATAACTAGTCCTGGAAGATGGGTATGCTCATAAGGATCAATTTGGCTAAAGGAACTATATCGAAACCAGTTATAGGACTACACTTTTCGCGAAAAGTTATTAGAAGAAGTTTTCCGGATGGAAGAACTTTCTACACGGAAGTTGTAGAGAATTCCATTATAAACGTATCGCCAGAAGAATCTCTCGGAAAAAGATTATGGATTTATTTTATAGACGATGTTGCGGATCAAATGGATACCGCGAAAATAAAGTGGGCGAAACTGCCACGCAAAATGTCTAACATGATCTACGTGATTTGCCGATTCCAACGGTATAAGGTTTGTCGAAATCCAACGTATAAAACTTAAGATATAGATTTTACAAAACTAGACATAAGTGGTCACAGTTTTAATGGTGTACGAAAAGTTGTCCGAACAAGTTGTTCGGATGGAAAAACTTCCTACACGAAATTCGTAGAGGATCTAATTAGAAACTTAACGAAAAAACCACTATTCTAAACGGAGGTGTAGATCTAAAGAAATAAAATTGCGAAGTTACTAAAAAACAATCTACTAAAAAGAGCGAAATAGATTATTTACCGGGTAAGTGATTCGTTGAGTCCCGGCGTTTCCGCAAATAGCGTTGCGGATGTTGCGTCGCAAACAGCTGCGTCACCAAGTAGCGCTGAGCGGACGTATGCTGCACGCGGGGAGAGAGAGGATGCGCTGGGGGCCGTGCCTCTGGGGCTGCCCATTGGAGTGCTTATATAGACTAGGGGCTGAAGCAATTTTACCTACACGGGCGAGGTGGGACTAAAGGAGATGAAAAGGCGGCGGTGCACTGGGCGCGATGCGTACGGCTGGCGCGCGGGTCGTGGGCTGGGGCCAGCTGGGCCGGAAAAAAAAGAAAAAAGGGCAGGGGAGGCGAGTTGGGCCAGGCGGTCGGGTGGGGATGGGCCGGGGCGTGGAGGCCGAGCGGCGTCGTGGCGCGCGTCGCGCGCGGCGGCAGCTGGGCCGCGCTGGGCTGGTTTCGGCCGTGCGCCTGTTTTTTTTTCTTTTTCTTTATCTTTTTAATTTTGAATAAAAACTGGAAATACACTTTGAGGCTTCAATTAAAATTGGAAAAATGCAAATGAGATACCGTTGGATTCGTTATGAAAAATACTTCAATATGAGACTAAATTTGGAAAAAATATAAACTTTATAAAACCCAAATTTGACATACATGTCTATGTGGCTATAGTGCCTTTCTAGGGTACTGTTTTCTCAAATACAAATCCATTAAGGATTTGAAAACCTTGAAACCAAGATATGTTTAGTTTTGAAAAATACTTTAAAACCAAAAGTATTTAAAAACATTATTTTGGGATTAACTTGTAAATAACTTTAAAAAAATTAATTCTTTGTGAATTTTCAATCAAGTTCAAACAATCAAGCATTAATTTTATTTTTATTTCACATTCCAAAATTTAGAAAATTTCGGGATGTGACAGACTACCACCCTTAAAAGAAATATCGTCCTCGAGATTTGAGAAAGGCTAGAAAGAAAAAGGTTTGGGTTCAAGTCTTCTAATAGGTTCATGCTCACTATTGCTTCCTTTTCAAATATCTCCGAGGAGATTTCAAAAGTTAACCTTGGGCTTTGAAAACGTTACACTAAACCATATGCGGTTATACCATCAACGGTATCCATTCTTATGAGGGTACTCATCCCATGGGTATTATCCTTTACTTGAGTATACTCATGGGGAACTCTTTGTGATACCTACTCCAAGTACCATCTGGTGTCTATGCATAATACAAGGGTATGGCTTCTACCACCCTTAAAAGAAGCTTTTGTAGGTAGTCTTAGGTCTTGGGTTTAGGCTAAGTTGAACGTGGATATGATTTGGCACATCATCCGAGGATATGACTTGACAATAGGTCATATTTGGAAAACATCTATGGCTTAGGGCTTCTGAGTTAAAATCCAACATGCGAATGTTTATTCACATATAGTGAACAACATATATCTCCAAGGTGAGTCAAATAGGTTTCCTTCATAGTAGGGCTTCTAATCCATATGGTTGGTTGTTAAACTACTTTTGATTACTGATGGGTCACTCTTTGGGTCAATCAGGAGACTAGGATGTGTAAACCTCATGACATCTTTCATCTTTTGGTTCTTGGTGTCTTCGACAACTTTCCACCACTCTTCATCTAGTGGCTAGATCTTCAAACTAAACGTAGTCCTACGCTTGGCAGCACTTGCCTACTATAAGGGTATAATATTTCTCCACCCTAAGATTTAGGCTTATTCGTCGATATCTCTCTTGTAGGTATGTCTCTCTAGATTTACCATTCCTCATACAAGAGTGAACAATATGAGTAGTCATCATGGGGGCCAATCCATGTCACACCCAATCATTTCCTTGTTTTCAGTTTGGTATATCTCGTATTCTAACTCTTGGTCAACCTCACAATTTGATAAAAGTTCCATGGAGAATTGAATCAATGTTTCACTCCCCATTATTGACCTGTTTTGAAAACATTTCTATCGATCCCTAGCTAGGGTTTTGCGTATCTCACATCCTATGCTTCTTCATTTGATAGGAAAGATCTAGGTTGATTTCACTACTGTTGTCTTCAGGGCAAGTTGCCGAGAAAACATTCTCTGGGTTGGGTATAGATGAGAATAGATAGAAAGATTCTAGAGAAGATTCCTACCCAACACAACAGATCAAAGCAATTCAGCAAACAACAATCATCTAACAAGCATCAAGCAACAATCACAAACACAATCAAACTAGTATGGTCATACCACAATTTGGTATGATCAATGTGTTATTACTATATCGTTGGTATGATGAAAGATAACTAATGGTGGTCTAGTCTATTTCTGTTTTGTATGTTTCAATTTTCTATTCTACTCCTTCGATGTATCCTCGTGTGTTGTGCAGTTTGCATCGAAGTCTTTCTTCAAGTTCTTCATTGGTCTTCCATAAAGTCCTTCTTGCGGAGTTGAAGAATATCACATGAAGCATCAGTCCCTCACTTCAGGTACAAGGTCATCATCTCTACTTCCTTGATGGTTTCATAAGGTAGGTCATCTAAGGCAAGGGGAAAACCATTTTGAAGCTGGAATAGATGAGAATACAGGAGGTTCAAAATCCAAACATATTTTTAATTGAAATAGGATTAAACAAAATTTTCATCCTAGGGTCTTCCTATTTCTAATCCAAACCTAGGGTCTCGATCCTACAGGCAACACTATGCTCTGATACCATTCTGTAGCACCCTACCTTTTAATAAAGGCAAGATACCTGTGTATAGTGCTATTCCCGGGATCACTGATAGCACACACATTACAAAATATAGTAATCATTGCAATAGTATCAAATTACTACATCTTTGATCCAGAGGGTAAAGTAAAACCTACAAATTGCATAGTCACATGGACTAGCTCAACAATGTTCAGAACAAACACAGCGGAAATGTAAATCATCAATGAGCCTTCATCATCTTCATGTGCCACAGGCAGTCATGTTGGAATGTAGATTCGAGATCCTACCACGTACTTCTCCTCAGAAAATCCTGCACGTTTGAATATGCAGCCCCACGAATGGAGGTCAGTACAATGATGTACTGGCAAATGACACTTATATGGTGGCAGTTTTCAGGCATGACTATCTACATGATATTTGGCTGGTGGAGTTTAGGCAAATTTGCATAAAGCCAATTTTATCCTACATTTTATTTAAAACAAAACTTTTGTAAAACTTGTAATGTTGTCATAAACAGTATCATGGTTACATCTCCCATGTACTATCCGACAGTTGCTACTCAAACTTTTAACTCATTCAGAAAAGGTGATGAGATTCTTCCGTACATTCCCTGCCTAGAAAGCTCAAATTGTCCATAACCAAGGACACGGCTAAGATCTTAGGTTTACTCTCGAGAGGTTGTGCACTTTTACCTTACGACCCACCCTTCCTAAGAGAAGAATGAGACAACATCTTTCAGAAGAAGGTTTCAACCATAACCAGCTAGACCCGTTCCCGTTTGGCCGTCACCACATCATCATGTCTAGCAACAAGTTGGACCTCACAACTTACTTAATCCCGGCAGAGCCCATAATACCATAAGGCTGCACTAGAAGCTATCTAAAACATGGACGACATAAAAATCTCTTTAATCCTGAGTGGCCATTCACAAGTGCACCCTCAGGCGATGACAACCACAATGTGGCCCTGAGTAGCCACTCAACATTTGCGCACTCTCAGGGATTCATCACTTTAGTCCTAGGGCGCGTGAGGAATTCATCACTTTAGTCCCTAGGGCGCGTGAGCCTGAGCAGCCGCCCACCAATCAACCGATCCACTCAGGTGATTCATTAAGGTTATTAATTTTAACTTCCAACAGTCACAATCCAGAATAATCAAACAACAGTGGCATTTTGTATTGCTAGGCAGTCTAATAATCCTAGCAAGGGTTCATGGTGGGTTGGTGGCTACACACTACTGGGATTAATAGCATAGCATAACTTTCGAAAACCAAAATCCTACCATGCATACTAGTTTGAAAAACACTAATGCATATATAAAATAAGTAGGATTTGAATGTCACTTGCCTTTTTGGTAGTCGAAGCGCGTTCACTTCTCTTAATCAAAATACGTGCCTCTCCGTACAACTATAACATAGAATATAGCACAACATAAACACACCATTCAACAACAACATCATAATCAAACAAGACAACAATCGGAAATCGCTCTATGGTACTAATGTGTGGCATGAGGTTTGGCTTGCAAGATATGAGTTGGAGATATTGAACAGATGGGTCAAATACCTGGAAAGAACATGATTATCTAAGTTAAGTACTTAGAAGAAAATGATTGATAAGAACCTATGGTCAAATGTTGTTTGCTACTCAAGAATGGGAAAATTGGAATGATCCACGAGATAAATCACATGAGTCTCAAAATGGCGCAACTCAAAATATCATTTAGTAAAGTGTGACAACACTTATCATTTAGTAAAGTGTGACAACACTTACTAAGATAGTATGGGTTACACATAGGTTTGGGTATGGATTTGTGATATATTGAATTAATCAATTAACTCATTTTTAAATTGAATAGTT
>NW_025900470.1:0-21272 GCF_022539505.1 Lolium rigidum | reverse complement strand
CTTTTACTTTCAATGTTGAGTCGGCTTCACCTATTTCTCTCCACCTCAAGAAGCAAACACTTGTGTGAACTGTGCATTGATTCCTACATACTTGCTTATTGCACTTATTATATTACTCTATGTTGACAATATCCATGAGATATACATGTTACAAGTTGAAAGCAACCGCTGAAACTTAATCTTCTTTTGTGTTGCTTCAATACCTTTACTTTGAATTATTGCTTTATGAGTTAACTCTTATGCAAGACTTATTGATGCTTGTCTTGAAGTGCTATTCATGAAAAGTCTTTGCTTTATGATTCACTTGTTTACTCATGTCATACACATTGTTTTGATCGCTGCATTCACTTCATATGCTTTACAAATAGTATGATCAAGTTTATGATGGCATGTCACTCCAGAAATTATCTTTGTTATCGTTTTACCTGCTCGGGACGAGCAGTAACTAAGCTTGGGGATGCTGATACGTCTCCAACGTATCGATAATTTCTTGTGTTCCATGCCACATTATTGATGTTATCTACATGTTTTATGCACACTTTATGTCATATTCGTGCATTTTCCGGAACTAACCTATTAACAAGATGCCGAAGTGCCGATTGCTTTGTTTTCGTTGTTTTTGGTTTCGTAAATCCTAGTAAAGAAATATTCTCGGAATTGGACAAAATAAAAGCCCGGAGGCCTATTTTCTCACGAAGCTTCCGGAAGACCGAAGACGAGACGAAGAGGGGCCACGGGGTGGCCAAACCCTAGGGCGGCGCGGCCCCACCCCCGGCCGCGCCGGCCTATGGTGTGGGCCCCCCGTGCCGCCTCTCGACTTGCCCTTCCGCCTACTTAAAGCCTCCGTGACGAAACCCCCGAGCACCGAGAGCCACGATACGGAAAACATTACGAGACGCCGTCGCCGCCGATCCCATCTCGGGGGATCCTGGAGATCGCCTCCGGCACCCTGCCGGGAGGGGAATCATCTCCTGGAGGACTCTACACCGCCATGGTCGCCTCCGGAGTGATGAGTGAGTAGTCTACCCCTGGACTATGGGTCCATAGCAGTAGCTAGATGGTTGTCTTCTCCCCATTGTGCTATCATTGTCGGATCTTGTGAGCTGCCTATCATGATCAAGATCATCTATATGTAATTCTATATGTTGCGTTTGTTGGGATCCGATGAATAGAGAATACTTGTTATGTTGATTATCAAAGTTATGCTTATGTGTTGTTTATGATCTTGCATGCTCTCCGTTATTAGTAGATGCTCTGGCCAAGTAGATGCTTTTAACTCCAAGAGGGAGTACTTATGCTCGATAGTGGGTTCATGCCTGCATTGACACCTGGGACAGTGACAGAAAGTTCTAAGGTTGTGTTGTTCTGTTGCCACTAGGGATAAAACATTGATGCTATGTCTAAGGATGTAGTTGTTGATTACATTACGCACCATACTTAATGCAATTGTCTGTTGCTTTGCAACTTAATACTTGGAGGGGTTCGGATGATAACCTGAAGGTGGACTTTTTAGGCATAGATGCGGTTGGATGGCGGTCTATGTACTTTGTCGTAATGCCCAATTAAATCTCACTATACTCATCATGATATGTATGTGCATGGTCATGCTCTCTTTATTTGTCAATTGCCCAACCGTAATTTGTTCACCCAACATGCCTTGTTCGTCTTATGGGAGAGACACCTCTAGTGAGCTGTGGACCCCGGTCCAATTCTCTTTACTCGAAATACAATCTATCGCAATACTTGTTTTTACTTGTTTTCTCTCGCAAACAATCATCTTCCACACAATACGGTTAATCCTTTGTTACGGCAAGCCGGTGAGATTGACAACCTCACCTGTTTCGTTGGGGCAAAGTACTTTGGTTGTGTTGTGCAGGTTCCACGTTGGCGCGGAATCTCCGGTGTTGCGCCGCACTACATCCCGCCGCCATCAACTTTCAACGTGCTTCTTGGCTCCTCCTGGTTCGATAAACCTTGGTTTCTTTCTGAGGGAAAACTTGCTGCTGTGCGCATCATACCTTCCTCTTGGGGTTGCCCAACGAACGTGTGAAATACACGCCATCAGAAGGCGGCGGAGAGAGGAGCCGTTCCGATTATGCCTAATGCTCCCAATGTAGGACTGGAGGAAGTGAAGGGAGAACTTAAGAAAATGAACAAGCAGTTAAGGCAGCTGATCGAGTTGAAGAAGCAAGCTAATCCGATGGCTGGTTGTTTTTTCTGTTGTATAATTGCGATCGGATTCTTATCATTGCTCACCAGGCGCTAGAAGTTGTTACAAGGGATACCTTGTTACAAATTCATTATTCAGTTACATGTACTTGTAGTTGTTTTCATAGTTAGTGTGTGCATTCACCGAAATTACCAACTATATTGGAATGCTAAAAAAAGTTGATAATTATACCACTTTTGGGCCGTTTCAAATTACTAAAACGCCAAAACTATATGGGATCCCCTAAAAGAAAAAGGAAAGCGAAAGATAGTTGATAATTGTTAGAGGGGTGACAATAATGCATTCACCGAAATCCGCAAATATGTATGCCTCATGTTTATACCGAAATTATACCACTTTTGGGCCGTTTCAAATTACCGAAACTATATGCCAAAACTATATCCCCAATAAGAAAAAGGAAACGAAAGATGGTTGATAATTGTTAGAGGGGTGACAATAATGCATTCACCGAAATCCGCAAATATGTATGCATCATGTTTATACCGAAATTATACCACTTTTGGGCCGTTTCAAATTACCGAAACTATATGCCAAAACTATATCCCCTAAAAGAAAAAGGAAAGCGAAAGATGGTTGATAATTGTTAGAGGGGTGACAATAATGCATTCACCGAAATCCGCAAATATGTATGCCTCATGTTTATACCGAAATTATACCACTTTTGGGCCGTTTCAAATTACCGAAACTATATGCCAAAACTATATCCCCTAAAAGAAAAAGGAAAGCGAAAGATGGTTGATAATTGTTAGAGCGGTGACAATAATGCATTCACCGAAATCCGCAAATATGTATGCCTCATGTTTATACCGAACTTTTGGGCCGTTTCAAATTACCGAAACTATATGCCAAAACTATATCCCCTAAAAGAAAAAGGAAAGCGAAAGATAGTTGATAATTGTTAGAGGGGTGACAATAATGCATCCACCGACAGAGAGAGAGAGAGAGGGGTGGCCACGAAGAGAGAGAGAGAGGGGTGGCCACGAAGAGACGGGGAGGGGTATACTGCCCGTTAGATCAGTTGATCAACGGTTCGTGGAGTCGATCCGTGTGACAAAGGCTCAACCAATCAGGATAAGTTTGGGCTTCTGAGAGCATTTGTGACAGAACTTGATGGCAAAACTGAGTAGTACTAACAATCCAAGGGCACATAAATAGTAAATAGACTAAGGGATTCAAACAAAAAGAATTACAAAATGAAAAATGCGTGTTTTCTACAATATAATTCATATTGGGCTACATCAAATTATTTGCAATTCAAATATACATGAGTGTGACAATTATGGCATCATTTAGACAAACTATATTTTTGGGGAAGATGTTTTGCAAAGGGGTTTGAGTGGAAAACCATGCATCTTCATAGCTACACTAGTGATTCTGAGAAGTGGCAATTTGTGGTAAAACTTGATTTATATATGTTTGTTAAGGTTTTCTTGGTGGCAGATTGCGTAGGAAGACTCCATGAGTAGGTGCTGAAAGTATAGAGATGGTAAACCTAGAGGGGGGGGGTGAATAGGTTTCTACAAATTTTAATTCTTTCTTTGCAATGTTAGGCTTTGCGGAATATAAAGATGAGCCTAATGCAAACTAGGTGAAGCAACCTATATGAGGATACAACTAACTCAAGCACGAAGGCTCTCACAGGGCGGTTAAATCACAAGTAAGGAGTTCGGTTAGAGATAACCGATAGCACGCGGAGACGAGGATGTATTCCCGTGTTCCCTTGCTTTGCAACAAGGTACGTCACGTTTGGAGGAGTGGAGGTCCCACGAAGGATTCCCCGCGCCACGAAGGCTCACCCTATTCTCCGGAGCCTATCCCACGAAGGAATAGCTCACTCACTTGTGGTAGACTTTGAGGTAGCCTCCAAACCTTCACAATCTTGCCGGAGCAAATCCACGCCCGGATGCTTCCGGACTCCTCTTGCCCACCTAGGGTTTCCAAGGAACCCTAGGAAGCAAGCTTCTCAATGAATACAAGGGGGAATGAGATTTGGCTTGGTAGAATGGTAGATCGGGTCCTCCTCTAATGATTCCCCGGAGGGATTTGAGTTTGGGTGGAGGAGGAGGGAGATCGCGAGGCTTTTGGTGTTTCTAGCAATGGAGTAAGAGAGAGAGAGCTCAAGAACAGCTTATAGTATGTTGCCTAACCCTTCCAAGGTAGAAGAAGGGGTATTTATAGTGTTCTTCAAAATCCGGCCGTTGCCACTTGCCACCTCAGCATTCTTCCCGACAAACCCGGTCGAGACCGGGACCACGGACCGGACAGCCCGGTCGTGAGGCCGGTCGGACCGGACCGGTGACCGGAGCACCTTTGCGTCGTCCTGGCGCTTCTCCGGTTGGTGCCCGGTTGCTGCCCGGTTTCCGAGCGGTCGACCGGACGGAAGCGCCGGACCCGCCGGTCAAGAGCCCGGTCGGCCGGGCCACGAGCCGGACCTTCGGTCCTCCTTTGGAGCCCGGTTTCCGACCGGTCGACCGGCCGATCGCCGGACTGGCCGGTTGCTGGCCCGGTTGGACCGGGCAGGTGACCGGATTTCTCCTGTAACCCCTTTTTGATTGTTGTTGAAATGGGGGGTCTCCTTTAGCCTTCTTGTTCCATTGATACACCTTTATACCTCTTTGGCTAATACCTGGGAATCATCTAGTAGTCATGTATTAGTCCAAATACACTAGCACAGTGTCATTGTTACCAAAATAATGGATAAGGGTAAAATACCCTTACAATCTCCCCCTCTTTGGTATACGATGACAAACCGAGCTAGAGTCACAAATAGATATTATGATAAGCTCTAAACCTTGATTCCATATAAGATATTACGAAAGCTCCCCCATAGTGTGTGCACTTGGAGAATTTGCGTTTGAATGCAAAGTGCACCACTTGTGAAACATGAGAAGCTCCCCCAATATCTTTAGGAAACAAGCATGGTATGGAGATGTGCATATCAAGATATATAAGCATAACACACATAAACATCCTAACATAGAGTAGCACACATAATAGTCGTCCATACACATCCATACATGAATTATTGGAAATAGAAAATAGTTCTTGAAAAACTCAAAGTAAACAAGAACAAGCCATATAAAATCCAAATAAGGCAACTCCCATGGCTTGTGGCACTCAAAGAACCCCGTGGTCCTAGACTCTACTCTCTTCTCCCCCTTTGGCATCGGAACACCAAAAAGGCGAAGAAAAGAGGAGAGATGCTATCGCACCCATCGGTAGTGACCAAACCCAAGCGAGGAGGAGCTCTCGCGTGCATCATCATCAGCCGCATCATCATCATCACCCGCATCATCATCGGCATCCTCGGCGGTAGGAGTGGGAGCACGAGCGGACCTAGTAGGAAGAGCACCATGAGCGTACACGGAGTAGTCGAAGTTCCGAAGCATCTCATCGGTAAGAAGAGGCATCTCCCACCGAGGAGCTACCACGAGCTCCATCTCGGGTCCGGGAGGAGGAACGGGGTGGTTCCTTGAGGCCATGAATTCATTCCGGCGCCTCCGTGTCTCCCGAGTCATAGAAAGAGTCCGATGAGCAACATCATTGCTGTTCTTGCACATTTGGAACATACATGTGAAGAAACGAGCAGCCCCATCGTTGGGAGCGCCGAGAGTGACTTGGAGCTAGCATCATGATCATGGTGTGCCTTGGAGCGGCGCTCAGAGGTGGGCATCATGGAGGGAATGTCTGGACGAGTGGCCTCCTGAATGGGAAACCGGAAGAGGTCCATGATGACTCTTTCACCACGAGCGTTCCGAGGAGCGGGAACAATGTAGTTGATGAGCCGCTGAACATACTGGGCGTAGTTTTTTTTTGACCAAAAACAGTAGGAGAGGCTCCTACTGTGATATATTATATTTATAATATTTACATCATCTCGGGTGCATACACCCACTTACATAAGTCTAGAGATACAAAAAATCAAATTCTACTAATATAAGAAGAGATTGTGTTTTGTAGGTTTTGGTTAACCTTAAACCTTAGTAGTTCTAAATCTGCTATTACTCTTTCCTTCCAGGAAGCTCTTGAAGGATTTATATTTTTGAAAATCCAATTGTTCCTCTCCTTCCAAATCCCCCAAGCAGCTATAGTAAATATCTCAAAGAAAATTGATCCCTGGAAGTTTGATTTGGCCTCAATAATCTTATCAATTCGTTGGAAGCCTCCATTCCAATTAATATTTAAAACAGCCCAGCATGATGCACTAAATGAACAAGAGAAGAACAAGTGCTCCAAAGTTTCCTCATCACCTGAAGAGCATAGGGGACATGAAAAGTCATTGCCAAGATTGAAATGTCTTCTCTTTAACATATTTCTGGTATTGAGCCGATCAACTAGTAATAGCCATGCGAAAACCTTGAGCTTCGGCCAAAGCTTAGACTTCCAAACCCATAAAAAAGGGGCCGGGGGAACAATAGCTCTGTATACAAACTTATAATATTTCCTTGAAGTATAATTATCACCCCATTGAAAAGTCCAGACATCATTGGTGGTTTGGTTTAGGTTCATCTGCTGTGTGATCTGTTGTAATTGTTCATACTCGTTGAAAAGCTTCGGAGACATAGGTAAGTGGAATATATCAGCTATATCGGTTGCAGAGCAAAAGCTTTTAACGAGAGATATCTTCATTTTGCACAAAGGAGAATAAACATGGGAATAAATGTTGCATAACTCCATTATTCCACTCATCCTTCCGTAACAAGGCTGTGTCTCCCTTCCCTATTCACGCAATAAGCAATTCCTCTAAAAATAGGAGATAACTTCATAACTGCCTTCCACCGAAAAGAACCACAAGCATTAGTAGCATGAGGTATAGAATCCTGATAATATGTGGACCAAATAAGATTAACCCACTCGGATATCCTTTTTGTTATAGAATTTGTCTAAAAATTTCAATAAGAGACCTTGATTCTGAGTTTTCATATTCAAAACACCCAAGCCACCTTTGTCCTTCGGTTTACAAACCATGTCCCAAGCCGCCAGAGAGACACATTTTTCACCTTCATCTGTCTTTTTGCTCCATAGCACTCTCCTTCTTATTTTCTCAATGTGATTCATAATCTTGGGATTTATTTCAATAGTGCACATTGCATATGTTGCCATTGAGGTCAGAATTGAATTAACATATGTTAGTTTTCCAGCATGAGACATCAGTAAAGTTGTATTTGAGACCCTCCTTTCAATTCTATCTACTAATGGGAGCATTTCAGTTATTGATGGTTTGGTAGTTCCCATTGGTAATCCCAAATAAGTAAAAGGCATGGATGCTACTGCACAACCAAATAGAGCTGCAAGATCCTGAGCTTTCTGTGTAGATATATTGATAGGCACTAAGTTAGACTTTTGAAAGTTGATTTTCAGACCTGTAGAGGTAGCATAATCCATCAAGATATTCTTTAGATGAACAATTTCAGTAGCATCCGCTTTCATTACCAATATAGTATCGTCAGCATATTGTATAACTGGAAATTGATCACTACATGGAATTGGCACAGATAATCTGCCTTGTAGCATTTCTGTATTTATAATAACTTGTAATAGCTCTGCTGCAGCTACAAATAGAAGTGGTGATAAAGGATCACCCTGTCTGACACCACGCTTGCATTTAAACATTTTACCTGGTACTCCATTTAATAAGATTGATGAGTGTCCTGATGATAGAATACACTTAATCCAATGTATCCAAACATCATCAAAACCCATATGTTGCAAAATGCTTAAGATAGTATCATGCTCAATCATATCAAAGGCCTTCTCAAAATCCAGTTTCAAGATAATTATTTCCCTATTTGATGCTTGACACTGATATAAAAATTCAAATGCCCAAGCCAAGCAGTCCTGAATTGTTCTTCCTCTAATAAATCCATATTGATTTTTGCTCACCAATTTAAGAATCCACTGTTGTAACCTATCAGCCAACAATTTAGTAAGTAGCTTCAGACATGAATTGAGCAAAGAGATTGGCCTGTAGTCATTTACAGAAATTGGTGTTTGCTTCTTTGGAATAAGGGTGATCAATGAATTATTTATACTATCCAGAAATAGTCTTCCCTCAGCAAAATCCTGACATAATGTATAAAAATCAGGCGCCACTATGTCCCAGCATGTTTTAAGAAAGCAACCATTGAAACCATCTGGCCCTGGTGCCTTGTCCAAGGGTATTTTTTGAATTACTTTATCAATTTCTTCTTTTGAGAAAGGAGCTGAAATGGCATTAAGTCCTTCTACTGGAATGAATAGACTACTCAGGTTGAACAGCATAGTATGATTATCTGACACACCCAATCTATTCTTGTATGCCTGGAATAAAATGCTTGCCTTGGCTTCATGATTAGTTATAGCAATACCATCAGCAGTAGTTATTGAGGCAATAGAATTTTTCCTATGTCTCTCTGTTGCCAGCCTATGAAAGAATTTTGATTTCTCATCACCAAATTTTATCCATCTTTCAGTACACCTTTTCTTCCAGTACTGTTGCTTGTAAGACATTAATCGAATAATATGATTCTTGAGTATTTTCCTGAAGTTGCTCTCTGGCACTGTGAGACATCTAGCTTGTTCAATGTCATCCACTTGTTTTAAAACTGTTTCACATTTTTCAATAAGTAAGGAAAGCTTGGATATAGATTTACTCCATTGTTTCAATGCTTGTCTGACATTCTTGAGCTTAGCACTAATAACAGCCGCAGCATTTGGTTTACTTACATTTTTCTGCCAGGCACTTTGCACAGTTTCCTTAAAACCTGGATGTTGTGTCCAGAAGTTCTCAAACCGAAAAATCTTTGTTCTAGGAATAGATGACTGAATAGAAATCACACAGGGAATATGATCTGAGACTGGACGAGGAAGAGCTTTGACAGATGTATTTGGAAAATCTGAAGTCCAATTATTTGAGGTAAGGAACCAATCTAGTTTAACCAAAAGGGGATCAGCCTGCATATTTGACCAAGTGAACCTAGCACCTTGCAGAGGTAAATCAACTAGACTTTGTGATCTAATGATGTCATTAAATTGTAGCATATCATCAATATTACCTCCTGCTTTATTTCTGTCATTTTGTGATCTATAGAAATTAAAATCTCCCATAAATATCCAGTTATTAGAATCTTGTATGTCAATATCATAAAGCCACTGAACAAAATTATTTCTATCCTCACCATCACATGGACCATAAATATTTGAGAGCAACCATGAACTGTTTGACTGTGTTGAGTAAAACTTAACTGTGATAGCCCATGCCAAATTCTCCACTAATTCTCCTCTAAAAACAGCACTATTCCAAATAATTATCAAACCACCAGATCTACCTTCTGAGGGGAAGCATATGAATTTATCAAATTTCTTTGGGCAGAATTTTCTAATATATGAGTGATCAAATGATGCTCTTTTAGTTTCTTGCAGACAAATAATAGAGCAGCCACTGGATTCAATATGATCACGTAAAGCATTATGTTTCTCATCAGAATTAACACCCCTAATATTCCAACATAAAATATGCCATTGCCTAAGAGCCGAATTCATCAAGTTCACAAATGAATAAAATATGACAGGCAGAACAACCTGTATTTAAATCGAATAAAGGGTTCTATAATGCAAAGGGACATAGTTTCAGAATAACTGAATAAAAACATAAAGGGCTTATTTGCTGAAGCAACATGACACAGGTCAAGCTTCATCATCAGACTCTGGCTTCTCCAGATGCTCCTTCTTCAGTTCTTCTGCAGGGATACCACAAATGTTGATTCCAATCTTCTGTAGAACTGGAATAGGGGTGGGTGGTGGCAGTGGTGGAGACTCCATTTCTTCAGCATCAAGGACATCCTTGGAGGGGGTGCTGATAGCATCTGGTATTATTCTGTCCCTGACCTTGGACTTCAGCTTCCTTGAATCAGTTGGCATGTTAACCTTGAACCCCTTATAGATATTATTCCTAGGACTTCGACGGACAGCTGTTGTGATCTGAGCTTGTTTCTTATGAGTGGCTCGAACACGCTTCACTGACAGAACTACCTTATCTTGCACATTTCCATCTTCAGTAGCAAAAACATCTGACGCTGAGTCTGAACTCATCAAGGGTGAGTCATCAAAGCAAAGCTTTCTAGCAACACGACGATCAGGCACAATCTTGACAGCAGTATGCATGGTTGAAAAGAAAGTCTTGATCAAGTTCATAGAGGGGAAAACAGCATCCTTCAAAGACCTAGCATTGATGAATAAATTGGGCTGCTGCATGTGAATAATAACAGACCTAGCAATCATGAAAGTTGGAGGGATGTCCTCAACATCATCCTGCTGTCCAGAAATAGCAAGTGCCCTGGCAGCTCCTTGTGCAGATGATTCTGCTAAATCCTGATCACCAGCAATAATCTGTAGTGTTGCATCTGAGGCAGAACTATTATCAGAAATCATGTCATTCCAGGCAGACAAAGGACTGTAAGCAGTAATATTGCCAATTGGTTCAATTCCATCAGTGAAAAGTGCTCCCTGCTCCCGAAGAATCTGCTGATAATTTATTTGCCCTCTGCTCGGAAAAGACCTGATCCTTCTAACTGTGAAACTGTTCTGTCTAGTGGATTCAACAGTTCCAGTAGAATCATTAGCACCTCCTCCATTAACACCTCTGAAGATGCCATTCTGCTGCAACCAAACCTGAAGCCTCTGCTGGAAACGATGTTCAGTTGTAACATGAGGGCCATGGAACGGATGAGGGTTGCCATTGGCAGGTGGTGGATCTTCTACATCAACAGGTACATCATGCATATGGGCTGTCCACTGATCTGAACGCAACAAATACACTGGCACAGTCCATGAACGTCTATGTCCTCCCATCTGCCTCATAACAAAACTTCTAGGAACTAAAGCATCACTCATAAGCCAAACCTTAACTAGGACTCTAGCATGATTATCATGGTTTTGATTAACAGAGTGCCAAACTAGCAACTGACCAAACAGGGCAACAGCTTTCTCAATCCAATAATCAGTTTGGTAGTCAAGAGGAAAGTTCAGAAACATAACCCACTTAGCCTGCCCTAGAGTAGCTGGCCTCATATTCAAAGCCTCATCATGCCTAACAAAGTTTACTTCAAGCCAATCATCTATGGTGTAAGTTCTCCCAACCACTACATCTCTGACAAAGTGATTGACAAAACTAAATAAACCGAGGCCAATAGCATAGTCCTCCATACTGGGCGTAGTTAGGAGTCATGCGGTCCATAATGGCTCTCTTCAGTTCACAGTAGATTAGATCACAGCCATCAATCTTCCTTACCTGTGGCACCCCCGGGATCAGGGTTAGACAAATACCAGATCTTCGTCTGACATAAGCCTAACCTAGAGCTCGAGAGACTACAGTGAGAGAATCGGTAACACAATAGTGACTCTACGACTCAAAGATGTAATACAAGCTCATAACTGAGCGAAGAACCAAAGCATTACAAGCGAGAGGTCACCGACTCTGTCATACATCAATCAACGGAAGCGAAGTTATGCTATTAGACATAGCAAGATAGCGAGAAGGCCTAAGAGGCCGGGAGCATAACGGCGACGTCCCGACCCATAGATTCCAGTGCTGCCACCCGGGAACCCCAAGCTACTCGTCGATGTCGACTAGAAACCACCATCTCGTTGGAGCAACTTCGTCCGGAACAAAAGCATGCAAGGCTGAGTACAGGGACTCCAGCAAGACTTAGTACAACCTTTTAGCAAAGCGGGTATGTGAGCTTTCTGTAGAGCTTCTTTTGCGTAAAGCCAGTTTTCCTTTAATAAACAAGAGGGAGAAGAAGCTCGACTACTCAGAACCTTTAAAAGGGGATAAGAGATCGATATCTCTATCTCTATTGATCATCATATTGTATCCACCAATCTTCATCATCTCGAACCACTATCCTCGGATCACCCCCTCAACACCCGGAGAAGATATCCGTAAACACACATTGGTTGCCAAGTTTTACGATTAGGTTAAAGTTGTCTATGATCTCCACGTCCGTTCCCAAGTCGTCCGTAACCGTGGACACGGCTTTTCGAAAAGATTCATAACCCTGCAGGGGTGCACAACTTTACCCACACGCGCCAACCGATTCTTAGTGCCGATACATTAGCTCTCTTCCTTGGAAAGCCGGCAGAGAGTGGTTGACCACGACCTTTACCTTGTCGTCGCCGAGACCATGAGTCACGCGCTAAGGATTGTTCCGCCGTAACGGGTCAAGTCCCGAAGTCGGTCCTTAACGATGTGAGGCGAGGTGGGTTTCCCCGGGGCCGCAACCCCCAGCCCACCACGGCCACGCTTACCTACCCGTTATGTACCTTGAACCCCCAAGCAAAATGCAATGCATATGACCAGGTAACGCGCAAACTATGTGACTCATGGAATCTACTAGGCAAGTTAGTGAGTCGAGAGGGTACCATAATAGGGCCTCGTGTGGTTGTACGCTCGGTCTTGGTTCAAGAGGCGAGAACTCGGTTCCTAGGGTCGGCGAAAACGAAACAACCCACCACATCCCAATGTGGCCTCTCGTCCGAGCCTTTAATCATATTTAACAACATCTCTATACTTACCACGTCAACCTGTCATGCTAGTTTCATTTCATTGTATGGCTCCGAGTCCGAAGACCGGAGTAGCAGCAGTAACAAACTAAGCATGGCTAAGCATAAAGAGATAAAGGCTCTAGCGACGCACACATGCCCAACCTAGTTATGCTAGGAGCAGTGGATCAGTTATTTGAGGCTACAAGGGTGGAACATGCAATAGATAGGATAACTCTACCTATCGATAAAAGACAGTTTGAATCGTATGCAATATGTAGGAACCAGAGTAAAAGCATTTGTAAAACTTGTATGAACCAGGCTAGGGCTTGCCTTTGTCCCTGACAAACCAATATGGATCTTCGAGGATCCCATGCTTGACTTGTTCGTTGATGGACAATTATTGATCTTCGGTGTTGTCGATCTTCATCGTCTCGGACTCGTGCTCTATCGATCGCGAAGAAGCAAATACTAGAAATAGAGAAATAACATTCAATACATGGCATAATGCAATGCACATTCAAAGATGATGATATGTCAAATTAATGGAATTGAGTAAACCCTAGATGCATCATCGGATTAAAGGGGTTCCAGGCATCGGACCCCGACATATGAGAGGGGTTGATTAGGGTTTTCTACTAAGCTCCACATTTAATGGGTTCAAACATGTATGAAACATGTATAAACAAATAGGAAATGTTTTTCTGATCAATTTGATAAATAAATTTGTATTTTTCTGAATTTATATGAATTATTAAATAATTACTGAAAATAACAGAAATGATAAAAAGGAATTATGGCGTCACGCTGACGTCAGCATGACGTCAGCGCGGCCATGAGCTCACTGGGAGCTCTGGTCGAGCTCCAATCGGCCGATTTAGGCCGCGATAGGGCCGCGCTCCTGGGGGAAATGAGGCAGGGCGATGCGGGCAACCATTTGGCGGGGGCGCCGCCCGCCAATGGTCGCCGGAGATGGCCGGCGGCGAGCTCGCGCGGCGGCGAGATGCGGGCGCGCGTCGCGGGGCCCGGCACGAGAGCGAGGGCGAGGAAACGGAGGGGACCAGGAGGTTCCCCAGCTCACCAGGAGCGCGTGGAGGTCGACGGCGTCGCCGGAGGTGGCCGGGAACGCCGGCGAGAGGCGGTGGCCGGCGGCTCAGGCTCCGGCCGATTCGGCCGATTCTGGCCCCGTCGGCGTGCGCTGGCTGGCGGGGATGGACGAGGACTCCACGGCGGACCTCCTAGGCTGCTCGGCCGGGCGCGGGGAGGAGTAGAACGGCGGCGCCGGCGAGGTCTGCGGGCGGTAGGGTTTGCTGCTTGGCTCACAAGAGAGAGAGAGAGGAAGGAGGAAGCCAGGGAGAGGATAGGGATGAGGGGAGACGTCGGGGAGCGAGGCGCGGGACGTCTCCTCGTCCGGGCGGCGTCGAGCGAGGAGGTGGCCGCGTCGGGCTCGCAGGGCGGGGCACGCAGTGCCTGCCTGTGTGAGGAAGAAGACAAGGGGCATTTTGCCCATAACACCCTGGGTTTTGCTGTTTTCCATGAGAAAATAAAAACATGGCTAAAACCAATAGATTTTGGCATTTTGAAACCCTTTAGAGATCTAAAATAGCTCAAATATTTTAGGCAAAATATTTTGTGCAATTCCTAATCATAATTGAAAGTCCACATTTTTTTAGTTTTGAGGTTTTCAAACATTTGCACATTTTTAGGGAATGTAAAACGGAGGAAACTTGACATACATTAGGGTTTCCACTTATTTTAAAAGTGTGAATGTTTTTCAATGCAATTTACATGATGCTCATGAATGCACAAACAACCCTAATTAAGGTTTGGCAAAACAGGGATGTTACAACTCTACCCCCCTTACAAGAATCTCGTCCTCGAGATTCCAAAGGTAGGAAAAGAGAAGGTAACAAGAACTACACTGGTCTTCAACGAGCTTGTCGATACCACGATGGTCTTCTTTGTTGAAGAAGTTGATCCACGACACCATGAAGAAGTTGGCCCACATCACCATGAAGAGCTCTTCATTTCGCTTTCTTCACTCTAATGGAAAGAGGGAATGACACTAGACAGTGGATCTTCACAAAGATCGAGTATCTCATGGTCAACTCATGGAAGGAGTGTCTAAAAAAACAGCTCTTGAGCTAACAAACATGAAACACGTCAAAGTAATGGAGGAGACTGAAGAAGTTTCAAATTTGAAGACAATTGCTCCACGCTTGAGAAGATTACGAAGGGACAAGGTAGCGAGGAGTTAAACTGCCTTTGATACCATGACAAGGCACTCTTAGAGAGGGTGACTTGTAGAAGCACAAATGATTATCCAACCATAGCAACTTTGGATTTAAGAATCATAGTCACTTTTCTGGCAAGGGTACATGAAATGATTGTTGTCTACTCAAAAGGCTAGGGCCTAGATGACTGACGAATTCACACAACGTGTGAATTGATTAGAATTTCAGGTAATGACCAACGGAAAGGGAAGGGTACTGTCTAGAGAAGTGCCAAGGATCAGCGGTGAGTGAAATTTCTCCGAACGAAGTTGTTGTCACCGGAGAATGATTTCGAGGGATTGACCGAGAGACACTTAGCAACACTCGCTTATGATGTTCTCCTTGATGTTCTAGACACCAATATTAGGCTATTGACTAGCCTTCAATAGGTCATCAAGCGGAGGTCAAGACTTCGGGATTTGAAAAGCATCATAAGGGCAACTCCTAGAATAAGTCGCACAAGATCCTTATGGAGAGTGGTTATTCTTGATGATTCAAGAGATTATGGCATTAGGCCTTCCGACTAATGTGTTAACCACGACATCAATCTTGTCGGATTTACAAAGAGACCTATGTCAAAATTCCTTGAGAAACACTAACCATCATTGCCGCTTGAGATTCAGCTTAGGTTAGGTGTAAGATATTTCGGACTCGTAATGTCCGATTAGAAAAATTGCAACAGCTTACCACAAAGGTAAAGTCGCTAGACTCTCAAGTTATAGACTACAATGTCAAGCTCCAAAAGATTGAGCCAGATTGCATAATCCATATGGTTACGATCGCCAAAGGCAATTGCGCGCATATGAACTTGCAATGTAACACCTTTGAGTCATTGTGGGGACATCAAAGAAGATATTGAAGCTCTTCGTACTGCTTCTCCTTTTTTTGAACAAACCAGTCAGTGGCTTGGTGTGCATAGAGAAAGGTTTCAAGGAATGGAGGTAACAACCTTCCATCTCAAGAATACCTCGCACTTGCCTGACCGACTTGCGATGACTCCCAAGGAAACAAAGGGAACTCGTCTCAGATCCACGGCGACATCTTTCAGCAAATGCACTTGAACCAGAGAAGGTCACTTCCAACATCCAGAACACATACTTCATGATAACACGAATATGGTTCTCAAAAGTTTCCAACATTAGTGCCAAACGTCCGATATGGATCTCTTTCAAATATGGAGGAAATAAGAATGCCATCGATGGGCTCAACAGCAAACTTATCAAAATACTCCAATGAGGGACTCATATTCTATATGGACTCGGCAAAAATATTGGTCAGACCAAAGGACATGAACGTATACTCAGACGAGACACCATGATTATAAACATCATCAAGATAGTCCTTGGAACTGAGTTTGGTTTGACGATAGCCCAAGCTCAAATCAAATATGGGGAAGATAGCATATCCACAAAGGAGATACTTTCTGACTTCAACACAAACAACACTAGACATCCCTTTATGAAGGAACAAAGTTGGATAGAGCTCTTGTCTTTCAACTCTCCAAGTTGTTGTTTTAGCTCAACCAGTTAGTCCAGGATATCCAACACGGTTCTTGGAGAAGGAGTAGTTCAACAAACCAACGTACTCATGAACTCGACAACACGGTCATGTAACAACATGGTGATACTCCTAGAAAGACATCCAGAATATCACGAACCACCGGTATATCACTGAATTCAAGAGGGAATCTTGCTTTACAAAGCAAACGATATGGTATTGAGAGCTTTGGCATTGACCTAACTCTTTGACTGAAGAGGTGCCAGAATAAACGGACTTGGCAACACAAGCAAACTTCGCTTAACAATTGGCGAACCAACCATGCTAAGAATGACACAAATATCCTTAGATTTCGAAGCAATGAGAATTGCTAAGAATCTCAGATGGCCACATCAATACGCAAACCCCAACATTCCCAAGCACAGACAGCTCGAAGGAAGGGCGAGTAAAGATATGTAAGAGCATCACTTCATCAATAAGGCCATGAGACTCAGCACGACCTCATGATATAAAAGAGGGTGATCCTCTAAGGTAGAACAGAACAGAAGCTAACGAGACTTCTTAATCTGTGGATTACAATACTTTGACCAAGTCTTAGAAATAGACGAGGTACTGGAGTTTGTTTCTCCTGACATACTGAAGTGGAATGTCTTGACGAACCACAAGAGTAATATACACTGGAGAACACCAATGCACATTTACAACTTGGCTGATAGCTAGTAGACAAAGGTCGGAAAGCAACTAAAGAGAAAGAACACTATCAGGATCAGAATTCCTGAGAGGTAGATGCACAAATTAACGCTTATGTGAAACTCATGCTGAAAAAGAAGGTGTGGCAGAGTTACAGATATAGATGAGAGACTCACAAAGAGCACTCTTATCGTGATCCATTTGGTTCAATGAGAGAACCTCTGCGATAGCTAGTGGAAGGGAAAGATCTTTATTGCCGCAATTCAACACGATAATAACCACAAGCTTGAAGGCTAGAACAATTTGAATTTAGCTATCCCGGTGTAATGTATGAACAGTAACACTAGTGTTTAATGGCATGGATCTTGGGTTAAAGGCCAGCTTCATGTACTAAGATTCATTAGAATCCAGCACAATCGGGGACCTTCGGTTCAAGTCCAAGGGTTAAAACCCGAGAAAGTAGTAACTACTAGATGAGTGACACAAAGGACACTGCGAGGTAGTAATCACGATGTAGATTCTAGAAGTCATGCAAAGCTTCCAAAGTACCCAACAAAATAAAAAGTAGGCATACAAGGCGAAAGGAAACCTCGAAGCCTAGAATAGAATTTTGTGTAACCCACAAAATAGAAAGGTCATCATGAAAGGAGATCTCTCTATTGAAACAAAATAAAGAGGAGGCAAAGAACACACACGACTCTAGAGAACTCTGCACTAGGTCAACTGGCTTAGAAACGACATGCCCTTGAGGCACCTAAGTTTGAAAGACTAGAAGAGATAGAAAAACTTTCAAATCAACACAAGGTAAGGCACCTTAGAATTAGAGTGATACCAGATAAGGAGTAAAAAGAAGCCTAATCAGATTTTCACAAATACTTTTAGCTTTCAAATAGTTTTCACAAACACTAGACTCAACATCGACCAGTAGAAAGGGTTTCCTACAGGCAGTCCTCGCTCCGATACCAAAAACTCCGTGGCACCCCGGGATCAGGGTTAGACAAATACCAGATCTTCGTCTGACATAAGCCTAACCTAGAGCTCGAGAGACTACAGTGAGAGAATCGGTAACACAATAGTGACTCTACGACTCAAAGATGTAATACAAGCTCATAACTGAGCGAAGAACCAAAGCATTACAAGCAGAGGTCACTGACCTGTCATACATCAATCAACGGAAGCGAAGTTATGCTATTAGACATAGCAAGATAGCAGAAGGCCTAAGAGGCCAGGAGCATAACGGCGACGTCCCAGCCCATAGATTCCAGGCTGCCACCTGGGAACCCCAAGCTACTCGTCGATGTCGACTAGAAACCACCATCTGTTGGAGCAACTTCGTCTGGAACAAAAGCATGCAAGGCTGAGTACAGGGACTTAGCAAGACTTAGTACAACCTTTTAGCAAAGCGGGTATGTGAGCTTTCTGTAGAGCTTCTTTTGCGTAAAGCCAGTTTTCCTTTAATAAACAAGAGGGAGAAGAAGCTCGACTACTCAGAACCTTTAAAAGGGGATAAGAGAGCGATATCTCTATCTCTATTGATCATCATATTGTATCCACCAATCTTCATCATCTCGAACCACTATCCTCGGATCACCCCCTCAACACCCGGAGAAGATATCCGTAAACACACATTGGTTGCCAAGTTTTACGATTAGGTTAAAGTTGTCTATGATCTCCACGTCCGTTCCCAAGTCGTCCGTAACCGTGGACACGGCTTTTCGAAAAGATTCATAACCCTGCAGGGGTGCACAACTTTACCCACACGCGCCAACCGATTCTTAGTGCCAGTACATTAGCTCTCTTCCTTGGAAAGCCGGCAGAGAGTGGTTGACCACGACCTTTACCTTGTCGTCGCCGAGACCATGAGTCACGCGCTAAGGATTGTTCCGCCGTAACGGGTCAAGTCCCGAAGTCGGTCCTTAACGATGTGAGGCGAGGTGGGTTTCCCCGTGGGCCGCAACCCCCAGCCACCACGGCCACGCTTACCTACCCGTTATGTACCTTGAACCCCAAGCAAAATGCAATGCATATGACCAGGTAACGCGCAAACTATGTGACTCATGGAATCTACTAGGCAAGTTAGTGAGTCGAGAGGGTACCATAATAGGGCCTCGTGTGGTTGTACGCTCGGTCTTGGTTCAAGAGGCGAGAACTCGGTTCCTAGGGTCGGCGAAAACGAAACAACCCACCACATCCCAATGTGGCCTCTCGTCCGAGCCTTTAATCATATTTAACAACATCTCTATACTTACCACGTCAACTCGTCATGCTAGTTTCATTTCATTGTATGGCTCCAGTCCGAAGACCGGAGTAGCAGCAGTAACAAACTAAGCATGGCTAAGCATAAAGAGATAAAGGCTCTAGCGACGCACACATGCCCAACCTAGTTATGCTAGGAGCAGTGGATCAGTTATTTGAGGCTACAAGGGTGGAACATGCAATAGATAGGATAACTCTACCTATCGATAAAAGACAGTTGAATCGTATGCAATATGTAGGAACCAGAAGTAAAAGCATTTGTAAAACTTGTATGAACCGAGGCTAGGGCTTGCCTTTGTCCCTGACAAACCAATATGGATCTTCGAGGATCCCATGCTTGACTTGTTCGTTGATGGACAATTATTGATCTTCGGTGTTGTCGATCTTCATCGTCTCGGACTCGTGCTCTATCGATCGCGAAGAAGCAAATACTAGAAATAGAGAAATAACATTCAATACATGGCATAATGCAATGCACATTCAAAGATGATGATATGTCAAATTAATGGAATTGAGTAAACCCTAGATGCATCATCAGATTAAAGGGGTTCCAGCATCGGACCCCGACATATGAGAGGGTTGATTAGGGTTTTCTACTAAGCTCCACATTTAATGGGTTCAAACATGTATGAAACATGTATAAACAAATAGGAAATGTTTTTCTGATCAATTTGATAAATAAATTTGTATTTTTCTGAATTTATATGAATTATTAAATAATTACTGAAAATAACGAAATGATAAAAAGGAATTATGGCGTCACGCTGACGTCAGCATGACGTCAGCGCGGCCATGAGCTCACTGGGAGCTCTGGTCGAGCTCCAATCGGCCGATTTAGGCCGCGATAGGGCCGCGCTCCTGGGGGAAATGAGGCAGGGCGATGCGGGCAACCATTTGGCGGGGGCGCCGCCCGCCAATGGTCGCCGGAGATGGCCGGCGGCGAGCTCGCGCGGCGGCAGATGCGGGCGCGCGTCGCGGGGCCGGCACGGAGGGAGGGCGAGGAAACGGAGGGGACCAGGAGGTTCCCCGCTCACCGAGAGCGCGTGGAGGTCGACGGCGTCGCCGGAGGTGGCCGGGAACGCCGGCGAGAGGCGGTGGCCGGCGGCTCAGGCTCCGGCCGATTCGGCCGATTCTGGCCCCGTCGGCGTGCGCTGGCTGGCGGGGATGGACGAGGACTCCACGGCGGACCTCCTAGGCCGCTCGGCCGGCGCGGGGAGGAGTAGAACGGCGGCGCCGGCGAGGTCTGCGGGCGGTAGGGTTTGCTGCTTGGCTCACAGAGAGAGAGAGGAAGGAGGAAGCCAGGGAGAGGATAGGGATGAGGGGGAGACGTCGGGGGAGCGAGGCGCAGGACGTCTCCTCGTCCAGGCGGCGTCGAGCAGGAGGTGGCCGCGTCGGGCTCGCAGGGCAGGGCACGCAGGTGCCTGCCTGTGTGAGGAAGAAGACAAGGGGCATTTTGCCCATAACACCCTGGGTTTTGCTGTTTTCCATGAGAAAATAAAAACATGGCTAAAACCAATAGATTTTGGCATTTTGAAACCCTTTAGAGATCTAAAATAGCTCAAATATTTTAGGCAAAATATTTTGTGCAATTCCTAATCATAATTGAAAGTCCACATTTTTTTAGTTTTGAGGTTTTCAAACATTTGCACATTTTAGGGAATGTAAAACGGAGGAAACTTGACATACATTAGGGTTTCCACTTATTTTAAAAGTGTGAATGTTTTTCAATGCAATTTACATGATGCTCATGAATGCACAAACAACCCTAATTAAGGTTTGGCAAAACAGGGATGTTACACTTACCC